>NC_041396.2:113278908-113429748 GCF_900747795.2 Erpetoichthys calabaricus
AATCACAAAAAAGTCAAATTGTTTACTTTGAAATAATTCCACCTATGTATTTCACAGTAATGATTTGCAATTAAAAAACCTCATGACTAAATGCTTAGATCATTTCAAATTAGGTAACTTCCAGCTGTGTTTTTTTTTCTTTTTCTTTTAAGTCATATTAATTAGAAAATAAATATTGCAAGGATAATGATATAATATATAGCAGTATACACAGGCATGTTGAAATTTATATTTCCTTTTTCCTTATGAATATAGTATGCCTTAAAACAAAAAACAAAATAGAACAAAACATAAACAAAACACAATTGACATTTTACGCAAGAGAAATGTTTGGTGTCTGACCAAGAGATGGACAAAGTGTGATATAGGATGCTTAAAAATCTTCTAAAGTGGACACTGAATGGCTGGGGTTCCTGCCCTTGGTGCTACCTGTGTGGAGTCTGCATATTCTCCCCATCTTTGTGTGGGTTTCTTCTGGTTACTCTGAATTCTTCGTACAATTCAAAGACTTGGCCCTAGCTTGTGTGTGCATTTGTCCTGTGATGGTCTGGCACCTTGTTCATGGTCTGCCCTTGCCTTGTGCCTGATGATTCCTGGGATAAGTGGGTTAGGAAAATGAATGAAATGAACTAATGAATCTTTGAATGTGATGATGCAGGTTCCACTTCATGTTCCCATCTCCATTTTGGGAGCGCTTGAACCTAGCACCGTCGGTAATGTCACTGGATAAGCTGATCAGTGAAAACGCAACGAAGCAAGGGGATGGTGCATAAAAGTGCAAAGGTTCTTTTATTTAAAAACAACAAAATCAACAGTGTCCAAATAAATAGTACAATTTTTCAAACGTTATTAAATAAATAATCCATTAAAAAGGTAAAAATCCCAGGCATTAAAACAAGGCTAAAATGAGACTAAAAACCTACTGACAACATTGGGGTCACACCATCCAAGCTCTGCTCCTTCCCAGTCTCTCCAGCTCACATAAGGTATATTCAGTGGGAAAGACTTCAGCCACCACGGTCCTCATTCAACCGACCCCTGTTATGGCTGCCTCCACCGGCGTCTGCCTGATCGCTCGGGATTGGTTGTCCTCCCATCTTCCTCCTCACACTTGAAGTTGTCCCTTGGATCCCTAGGGTGGACTTTTCCCAGATCGTACCCACTCTTCTATTAACTCAGTGGGTACAATCCTGCCCCATGAGAGCTGATCACTTGCTCCATTTGGGACCCCTGAACACTCTGACCTCTCTCTTTCACAGAGGGCTGGCTCGTCCATTCTTTCCCCAATGCTGCTCTCTCGCTCTCTGCCTCTTCCTTTCTTTTACCGTTCTGTTCTCTTCCGCCTCACTCTTCTCCTATTTATTATGAGGACGTGACTCAGGTGTGACGATTAGCAGCTCCAGCTTCAATTACGGATGCGGACGATTCCTTACTTGTGCACATAAGCAAGGAAACATCCACCTCACATAGCATCCAGGAACTGCTCCGGCCACACTACCACGCCCCCTCTTTAAGCAGCGAGTACGGCGATTACTTATTTAAAAACTGAGCTTTTCTTCGGAGCCGTGGACCCGCTATATCACCATTCCACATACAGTATACAACATAGTCTCCAATATTGCAAGAGATATTATACAACATGTGTTTAGAATGTTAATAGACCCTTTGGGAATCAGAGTATGGTTTATGATAATATGGGTTAAAGCTGAATCCCGTAGCCATTGTGCTGAACTGTCTACCCTCTTTTCTTCTTCCATAAATGTATTCAAAATGCAATGCTGGAAAGAATTGAGTCTTATGAGAAAAAAACAGCACCAGCTATTTACTTTTTCCCCTACATTTGAAAAGGGTTAACAGCAGAGCTCAGGATGTATACAGCAGCACATCTATAATGTAAGCTTCTGATCTCCTATTAAAGATTCTAATTACTAAGGGAGAAGACAGGACATGATCTGAAACATAGTGAAAAAGAAGGTGTCATGCATGTCGGAGGATCTACTTGCTGGCTCACTCAAGGTAGGTGGTAACCCGTCGGGGCAAAAGGGGAAGGGGAGAAACCTAGCAAGAGCCTAGGGGCAGGGAACCCTAGGAGAAGCGTAGAAGAGAATGGAGTCTGGTGGCCAAACAGAAGGGGACAAGAGTACTATACCACAGAAGGGACAATTAAGCACAAGTAGCCAAGGAGGGAACTGAAAAAAAATACTATTCCAGGAGCTGGTCTCATGATAGAGGTGTATAGTGGACTATGCCAGTGTTTATTAAGAAGTGAGGAGTGATTTTATTCTGTAGTTTTATTGCTTTATTCCGTTCTCCATGACAAAATTGGCTTTACATCAGCTTTGTAGTTGTAGCTATTAATGCAAGAAGGTCTTATTTATTATAATGTAGTTAGTCTTTCTAAAAAAAGGCTGTGCAGGAAGAAAACTCATAATTATATAAACCTGGCACATATATAACTCTATATCCATTTGTTTTTCCTACAATGCTTCCTCTAATCATTAATTTTTTCATTAACTATGGTTGCTTGACTCTGTGGATCTGATAACTACCAGAAAACAAATTCAACCTGAATAAAGAACGTAACATATTGTAACTTCAATAGGCTGAAGGTGAAAAATTCAGACAACAAAACTAAGCTAATTCTTTAATAGAATTTCAACTGCTTTATCAGTGTGATGATAAATGTTGTGTTTTTAAAAATGTTCTTTACCCTCTTGTTTAATCAAAGTATTACATTTAATTACCCTACTCTCATTTTCTTGCAGGGTCAAATGTTTTATTGTGAGAAAGCCTATAGAGGACACCTTTCACTAAACCATAAATACCAGTTTATCAAATTCACACATTCTTTTTGTGTGGACCAACAGTTTTATGCTACAGCTCTGTAACTACTCCCATTTGGCTATTTGGCCAGCCTTTAGGAACATGCAGGTTAAAGTTGCAATGCATTTGCACCCTAGGTTTATAACTATCACTGTAACTTGTTCATTAGGAGCATTCTCTTTCCCTTACCCTTGATTGGCCTAGCTGTTCTCAGCCCCTGGTAATAAAAAAGAAAAACATGTGCAAACAGGAAAGCAGGCTTAATAAGTTTTACTCTTTGAAATAGTTAGTGCCATAAATGAAAGCAAATAGAATGTGGCAAACATAACATACAACCTGAGAGTACTAGATATTCATTCTGTCAAGCAGTACTTAATCTTGTAGTTACTTGAATTGTGGCAACTCAACAAATTCCTGGTGGCTTGTGCTGTTCCTCTGACTTCTCTCTTTACTTCACTGGTATCTCTCTCTCTCTCTGAGTTTACAGCATACAGTTTACTTAGTGGACCTGTCCCATTTCTCTGGGATGATAAACCTAAAACCTCTTTCTTATCCCCAGGCTTTCTTCTTGTGAGGGACTAACACATCTAAAATCCCGTCCCTAGAAAAGTCAGGCGTGACACTTCCAAAACCATGTCAGAAGTGAGAAACGCACAGTAACAGCACCTCTAAAATCAGTCAGAAGCAGCTTATGTAACATTACATGCAGAAATAGAAGTTATAAAACCATACAAGACATGTGGTAGCTGCATTTGAATTAACCTATTTCCTCTCCATGCACAGAAAAATAACACCCTCTGTATTCCTAAAAATGTGGGACATGCAATGCCTAAATATTTTTTTCATTTTTACTCACAACATGTGCTGCTTCCTTAACAGTTCAAACTAATCATTTAAAAATATTGCACACACAATTACAACAAAATACTAAATATTACAAATGCACAGCAACAGACTGAAACACCAGCAGAAGAACATTAAAAAGCAGCCCTTCTCAATTCTGTGCATAACCCCTTACACCTTTTCACAAGGACAGAAATAAAGGAAGCTTTTAATAAGACAATGTATGCAAAACAATGCAGTTCTGCAATAAAAAGTTACATCTAGCTAGTCATTTTCAATTTTCCACACTAGAGACAGGAGCCAGTTTCAATTGCCAAGGTAAAGTATGCCAAACTCTGGCCTGTCTCACACTTGCCTATTGGCCGACTGGCATTACTGCCAATCCTCATCATCCACTACATGGACGGTGAGCCGACAAAGTGACTCCACACTGATTTTTAGACTGAACCTGTGGGTCACACAGCCACCAAGCCCTTGCCGATGAACTCCACTCCCAGGCCTGGTTCCCAGTATACAAGAATGGGTCTCAATATTCATGTCCTCGGCAAGTCTTTGATTTATTGGAAACTGTTGAGATGGTCATGAATGAATAGTTCTTTGTTCTGAAACAGGTCAAGTAACACTATCAGGAGCTACAGACAGGAGTTCTAAGAATCACTGAGGTACACAAACCACCTCATCATACTAAGGTTACAGTCCTAGACAGAGGCATTTCTTGTACTGGACAAATAAAAAATAAAATTATTTTCTTTTTCACAAAGCTGCTATTATTGTTTGATTTTGTGGAGCTAAATAGCACACACTAAACACATAATACATGCTGGGACAAACTTTCAAATTTTCAGTAATCCAAAAACTCAATGCTCAACCTGGACAACCTAGACAAAAACAAGAAAGCAAGAGACAGGTCACATCTACAAAGAGACAGAGGTCACCTACAGAAGAGTAAGCTTTGCAAGGGATACTAAAGCAGATGGTGGCGGTCCATTTGAGAGATTAAAACTAATAGTCAAGCCTGAATTCCTTGGGGTAGATCACCAAAACAGCAAACTAACTTGCAAAAAAAAAAGAAAAAAAAAGCACAAAATACTTGCTGCTGAACAATCAAAAATAACTGCAAATCTTTTGCTTTTCATTTCTTTTTTATGTTGTTTTTGTCTCAAAACAAACAAAAAACATTAAGAAAAGATGCTTGTGATGTCAAAGTAATATGACTCTGGCAAATGATGTCATTGGTACATAATTTAATAACCAGAAAGAAAAAAGAGTATAAAATTCTGTTTTAGCACTTGGTAAAATAACTCAAGACAATGACATCTGGCTTTTCATATTTAGATAGATGGAACTTTTTACCCAGGGGATAATTTGATTTTTTACAGACGTTCTTTAAATACATAAATAAATACATACATAGTTTAGGGCGGCACGGTGGCACAGTGGGTAGCGCTGCTTTCCTCGTAGTTACGAGACCCGGGTTCGCTTCCCAGGTCCTCCCTGCATGGAGTTTGCATGTTCTCCCCGTGTCTGTGTGGGTTTCCTCCAGGTGCTCCAGTTTCCTCCTACAATCCAAAGACATGCAGGTTAGGTGCATTGGTGATCCTAAATTGTGCTTGATGTGTGGGTGTGTGTGTGCGCCCTGCCTGGGGTTTGTTTCCTGCCTTGCGCCCTGTGTTGGTGGGGACTGGCTCCAGACCCCCATGACCCTGTAGTTAGGATATAGCGGGTTGGATAATGGATAATAAATATATATATACATATACAATTTTGTCTGAACATACACTAATGATGAAGAAAAATTTAAAAAGAAAGAAAACATCTGACTTGGCAGTCACAGTCACAGTGAGGCATTATGCAGACATATTGCTATTGGTATAAAGGAGCCCCAGTAGCACTTCTTGACACATTTCTGCTTAGTAATTCGTTGAATGAAAGTACTCAGTGTTAGTGTGTTAGAGAGTGAAGGTGCAGGATTGTTGATAATGGCACTTGGTTTTGTTTTAACTCTCTTCTTTGCTAGTACCTCCAGGGGGTCCAGAGTGTATCCCATAACTGAGCTTGCCTTTTTAATTAGCTTGTTAATTCAGTTGGCCTCTCTTGAAGTGATGTTACCTGACCATCATACCACAGTGTAGAAAATTGCAGTGGTCATCACAGAGCTGTTGAAGATGTGAAGGATGTCACTTCCATTAGTAAAGGAACACAATCTCCCATTGAAAGGGAGTCTGCTCTGCCCTTTCTTATATAGTTAGCCTGTTTTCTGAAGTTAGGCCAACCTGTCATTGATATGGACCCCCACGTACTTGTAGAAATGTACAACCTCTACATCCACTCTCTGAAAAGTGACTAAATGTATGGGCTCTTTGGTGCAGTGAAAGTCAATAACTAATTTCTTGGCTCTACTGATGATAAGATGCAGACAATTCTCTTTGCACCAAGAAACACAGTTCTCCACCTGACTCATATACTCTGTCTCATTCCTCTTACCAACACACCCCATAATTGCAGAATCACCTCTGAATTTCTGCAAGTGACAGAAAAGGAGACAGGACTCTTCTTTGTGGTGTTCCAGTGTTGCTCACATCCTTATCAGAATCCTTGAGTCTCAAAAACTGTGGTCTGCCCAACATATAGTCCATAATCCAGGACACCATAGGCTCATCCACCTGTATATCTCTGAGATTACCCATTAACAGGGATGGCTGAATGGTAATGAAGCCACTGGAGAAATCTAAAAACATAATTAATATAAATAATTGAAACATAATTATAAAATAAAACATTAATCATTACTGAAAATATTATAAAATTCATTTAATTATTTCCAAGGTTAAACAAGCAGCATGTCCAATAGGTCAGATCAATGTTAGCTAATAATATAAAGAGGCAGAAACAAAGAATGTGTTTTACTTAACTTTCAGTCAATTGTTTACATGAAAACAGAAGAGATTTTTTACAGCAAAATGATGAATGCATATCACCATTTTGATAAACTGTGATTAGTGATAAACAAAACAATCTTTAAACTGCAAAAATTCAAGACTTTACTTATGTTGGATGGCCATCTGCTTTTTACCAGAATCTGTCTCTAAGATGAAAGATGAATTGGTGTGCTTGAATGATGCATGTGTGTGTGTGTGTTTTTTCTCCTAAATTTGGATGCGTTCATGAATTGTACACATTTTCAAGGACTGCGCTACTGGAACTGCTGATAAAGATGGTGTAAAGACTTGTTAGGCTATTAGCTTAACTGTGAAAATTGGAAAATGCAGTCTTATCCAGTTGTAGTTTAGTAAGTGCTTCAGCAAACAAACAGTTGATATTCAGACAGGCTATATTTTAAGGTTGCAGTTTGACTTTGAAAGATTAAATAAATGCCAAGGTGAAAAACATACAGTAAATTGAATTCTCCATGAATCAAACTCTAAATGTATTTATTTAATTAATTAATTAAAATGTATTTTTTTAAAGTATGAGCACATTTGTCAATTTCAAATGCTTTGTCCTTCATGGAAAAGTAGTATTATTTGAAAAGGATCCAAAATTTAGGATTTGTTAATCATACTTCTTAATTTAATTTTTATATAAAATATATGAGTAATTTGAAAGATTTAAAAACCCTGCTACAAACTTAAATTTCTATTTTGACATTAATCCTTTCAATTAAAAATATTTTTGTTACTTTGATAATGTTATGTTTTTGTAAAAGAATAAGTATTCACAAAGCACCTTATTTTGCCCTGTATGAAGTGAGTTATACAGCACATTAAATAGAAAACAGTAGGATAGCCATATTTTGTTGATAATCGACACTAAATGCATGATCTCAAAGTCATGAATCTTTATTACTTTTGATTATAAAAATATTTGATCAACTTAAATTTCTTTAACAGAGCAAGATGCATAACAGAGCAAGATGCAAAGGACAGGATAACAGAGCAAGATGCAGAGTGCAGAATAATTTGGAACAAGATGATCCACTGTGGCAACCCCTAACGGGAGCAGCCAAAATAATAATAAGAACTTAAATTTCTTAGTTTTTACCAAATTCTATAGTAAACATTTGCAGAGGGTGCTACTTCCCTTCCATAATGGCAAAAAATATAGACCCATATAAAATAGTCATATCTAACTGCTTAGTCCTGAACAGGGTCATGGGGGATGCTGGAACCTATCCGAGCTAGCACAAGGTGCAAGGCAGGAACAAGTCCTGGACAGGGCGCCAGTCCATCGCAGGGAAAACATACACACACACACACACACACACACACACGCACACCAGCCACACACTAAAGATAATCTAGTAACGCCAGTCCACCAAACCTTCCACACAGGAAGAAAATGCAGACTTCATGCAAGGAGACAGGACACAATCCTTGGTCTCCTTACTGTGAGGCAGAAGCACTACCACTGCATCACCATGCCGCCCTATTTAAAACATAAAATTGTAATATTTTTATTGTACCATGTTTGAAATGCTACAATAAGGTGTACTGTAACTTCAAGTGCTTTTTAGAACTGTTTCAATAGCACTTACGTATACAGCATATGTCAGAGTGTCATTATGCACCACTTATAATTTTGTCAAAGAGCTCATCGTTGATTACTTAGTGTGCTTCTACTTTTCACTAACTGGAGGGGGATTTTAAATTTGACACTCTGCAAAATGAAATGATCTGAAACCAAATCATAGAAAAGACCAACTGTCATCATCTATGTATGAGTCTGCTACTTGAAACCGATGACCTCACTCTAGAGAAAACAATGTCCCTAGGAACGCAAACAGAAAATGTTGAGGCAGATGCATAAAAGTTACAGAGGAGGTGCAGACAGAGGTTTTAAACTTAGTTTCAGTGCACAAGGTCACAGCTGCGACTACATCACAACACTGCTCAACACTGAGTAGGTCATATCAGCATAACATGAGAGTGGCCACAAGTTCCGCACAACGTCAGTGATGCCGTCACTGAAAGAAACTGGATCATTTTGTGTGATGGTGGCAGTCGCTTTCTGCACTTGCATCTGCACAAGGGTATGTGCATCATCATTTTCAAGAAACTCTTAATTTTTTTGCAATGAGACACACCATTTTTGAAGCACTGCATCTGCATGGTGGGTGGTGTGCAAATTCCATCATTAGTGAACACTGGGTTGTCACTACAAACTTTTACCACCTTCAACAATTTTTTTGTATATGCCCTTTAAACCTGAAACTGTTCGACTTACTGTTACCTTCGCTGTTAATTACAAAAATCGTACTACTTCAGCAGTGTCTTTTCACAACAGGGGGAGGCAACATCATTTGTCTTAATCTTTCACACTCTTTTTTACTTTATAGTCTCAGACTTTAAGTGCTTCCAAAATTTGCAAGTGACCAATATCTGAATTTCCAGCCTTATTTACCACCCTTGGCTGCATTACTGACTTTGTCCACAAGCCAACAGTAAACCCAGAATTTGCCCTTTTTTCATTCCTCTCTGTCAGATTCTACTAGCTCTATGAGTGCAGATCTCTGCAGAGTTAAAAATGCTGTGGGATGCTGGCCTCCTCAAGCCAGTCAATGCCTTACTTTGGATATCAACCCTTGTTATTGCTGTTGATTTAAGGGTAGTTATAAAGCAATAATTTCTGATGAATATCCATTGCCTACAAGAGAGGAACTGACAATACATTTTCAATGCTATGCTGTTTTCAGTAAACTGAACCATACAAAGCGTATTTTATAAGTGCTATTACATAGCAGTAGCTAGGTCCTGTCTGCTTTTGTCTCTCACCTTGGGGTCTTCATGCCAATGGCCTTTGAATTAAGTTCAGCTCAAAGTAGTTTTCATGTCACTTTTGCTTGGAAACATCCCAGGCGTATATTTTGATGACTTTGTGGTAAATAGCCCAACTCAGAAACAGCATGATATTCATTGGCAGCAGGTACTGTACTGACTGGACCAAAGCAAATTCATCTTAAATATGAAAAGTGTATTGTTAGTTTTCCAGAAATTGACTTTGTTGGCCACAAGGTTAATTGCATTCATGTCCATTTCCCATTGTCCAATGTGGATGCTATACTAACTTCACCAGAGCCAAATCATCTGCGGAGTTGGCTTCATTACCTGGTAATGGCCAGTTATTACTTCTATCACATTATGCTGATACAACAGTTTCACTGAGTGCTATTTTGATGAAGGATGCTACACAATTCATGACATCAAACACCAGCTGATAAGGCTACCTACATTAGCCCATTTTAGCCTCACTGCCCCCACCCTGGTCATATGTGATGCCCCATCTGTGGCACTGTTTGTTGTTCGTTCCCCAGATACTTGATATTGTGCATCGCCCAGTTGATGTTCACGTTCTCTCACAGAAGCAGGTCAAAAGTACTCAGTGCTGAAGAGAGAGGCTCTGGCTTATCTATGGGCATGTGAACAATGGCATATTTATTGTTATGGCCGCCATTTTACTTTACGCACTAGCTACCAGGCATTAACCACTCTGCTGAGCAGGAGGGGATTGAGTCATAAGCCATTCAAACTGCTTCAGTGGGCAGACCATATTAAACCACTACAACTTGAAACTGCAGTTAATGTCTGGCTGCAAAAATACAGTTGCTGATTTACTGTCCAAGGCTGTTTCCTCATCCCTGCCTATGGCTTAAGTCTCAGAGGAAGAGGATGTCTGGGTCCATATGCTCTAGGAAACACTTAAGGTCATAGTTACAACTGAAGAATTATGTCAAACCTCCCATAATACTGAAGTGGTCTGTCCTGTACGAAGATATATAAGGGAAGGGTAACGAGAAAACTGTGAAGGTAGCACTTCTTTCTTTTCACCATGTGCGAGAGAAACTCTCTTGTTTGGAGGAGGTATGCGAAACAAGAGGCCACCAAACATTAATCCCTGAAACTCTCCTGGCAAGAGAACTTCACATGGCCCATACAGATCATCTGGGGATGGTGATAGTAAGAAACACTGCAGGGACAGGGACCATTGAAAGTAATGTGAAACTGTTAGTCAGGGACTTTTCTGCCAATCTATTAAGCAGCAAGACAGTGAAACTGACACCAGCTCCTTTGACAGTTGTAGCATGGACAGCATCACTTTGGGAACATCTAGAAATAGATATTTGTGGGGAATTCCACAGGGCTCCAGCTTATGCAAGGTATCTACTTGTTGCACATGATTTGCATTCAAAATGGCCTGAGGCTATCGTGCTACGCTCCACCACAACACATTTAATCATGCACTCTCTAAGCTCTTTGCCAAGAGTGATCATGACCCCAGTTTTATTAGCTGAGTTTTCTTTTTTCCTCAAAAAGAATATATTACAGTAAAATTATCAGAACAGCAGTGAACCAGTGAATGGGGAAGTGGAACACCTGTACCGAAGACCGAAAATGGGCATTAAGCATAGTTAAGAGAAGGAATGCGTATAGGTTATGCCCTCCACCTAACCCTGCCGCATACATGAGTTTCCCAGCATGCTATTACAGGCATTTCTTCTAGCCCAGGAATTGAAATTGCCTTTAACTCGCCTTTAACTTAACTAGCAACAAAGTCCAAACCAGGATATGGTGCCAGTCACCTACAAAAGCAGGGAAAAGAATCTTAGGACCAGAGAACTGAGAAATGTAATTCTGGCAGGCCAAACATGCAAAATCACCTAGATTGGCTGTGTCTGAAATGGTAAAAAATAAAGCAGGTGAAGTGTATCAACAAGCTGCAGTCTTACTGGTCGGATCCTATTCATATTCTTATGCAACTGGGCCCTGCGACTTCCTAGTTAACACATGGATCTCATAGGCATGCTAACTGCCTGAGCGCAGTTCCACCACCTTTATCATCCAGCAATAACTCCAAGGAGTTCTGCCATTACTTGTAGTCCATTCCTTTAGAAGCCAACTTCTTGGGGGTATTTTAGCAGATACCTCCTGCTTCCTCACAGAGTCACCTTCAACCCCAAAGAGCTTGGTTCACCTACATTGTCTCATTCACTATGTAACAGAAGTTTGAGGGGTTAGGGTGTTATGTCCAGAATAGCATTATGTCATTCTTTAAGGGTTAAAGTGTGTACATTTGATTATGGATGAGGTGGGATTTTATAAATGGATGTGGTTAAAAGGGTGAAGGGAGTTGTTTGAAAAAAGAAAGAATAAAGGGGAGAATGTTTTTTTGGGAAAAGTGTCAAGCGAGTTTTCCTTTAGATGCAACTGTTATTTATATGTTATTACTTGATGTTATACCTTTACCATTGCATAAAATCTTACTTACTGCTGTGAAAGCTAGGGGGTGGCAGAGAGCCCCAAACACGAACACACAATGACAGTCCCAGGTTCAAAGAAAGGGTGTTTTATTACATAATATATCAGTAAACACAGGCACAAGAACACATTTCTACTTTCTTTCTCCTCCTCTCCTCTCTGTACCACCACCACACTATTCTCCTCCAATCAAGTGTTGCCTTCCTTCCTCCCGACTTTAACTCATCTGGACAAGGCAGTGTGGTTGCTTTTATTGAGGATCCGGGAGTACTTCCAGTGCCAGAGGTTCACCCATTGGAAGCACTTCCTGGTCCATGTGGAAGTCCCAAATAATCAGATGTGTATCTCACTGCAGCAGACTACTTCCTATAGTTAATTCCCAGCATTCCCTGCTGGTTTCTGAACGGGCACTAATATCCAGGGCTGCTGCCATCTAGCATCCTGGGGATAAAACTTGTCAGCGTATTTTTGGACATTGAGAGGAAAATATTCTGATTGTGGCGAGAATGTGCAATATTTACAAAAGAGTTGTCTCGGCACAGAAATAAATTTTGAGCAAAGCTACCCATTGTACCACAATTCTGCCTAACAAGAAACTTTTAGCAAAATCAATGAGAAAATAAAATAACAGTGCATTTGAATTGATATTTTATTTATAATGTTTACCCTTATAATCTGTGGCAGATGGCACAAAAGGTGAACTACTACAGCAACTCTTATCTGTCTTACTAAATGCTTAATACACTAATGAAACATTTATTTTTAATTTGTAAATTGTGCTCTGATGCCAGGTCTTTTTAAATTATCGGTAAGTGGTAAAACACCTATGATCATCACTGACAGGAATCTTCTTTAAAACAAAGCAAATACAGTAGAATCTTAACTTAGTGCAATTAAGTTTATTCAAATTCCACTTCACACAAAATGGTAATGAAACACAAAAACAACATCAAATGTAAAATTCAGAACAGTGGTGTGCATTATAATTAATAATATGCAATAAGAATGGCAACCCTCTCCCCCACCACTCTCATACAAGATACAAAAAGAACCAAGATGCTCTCCATCCATAATATTACTCTGCATCAGTCACTCGTTCAATCACTTTAGTGCACTATGTCTCCTGCTGTGGTGTGAACTATTGTTCATTTCCAGTCATTATGAGTATCTTTTCACATGTAGATCTCACCTGGCTAACTGTGAAACAGCACTCTGATTTAACTGGCTGTATTAAACTTCTACTGGGTGCTATGCCTGTACTGTAGCTTTGTATGTGAAACTTACGTCATCTGTAATATAATATCGCATTAAACAGGTACATTGTATTTAAAGCTACTGATATCTATGTTTGTTCTTGAATCTATTGATGTCCATGTATACTGTAATTATTAATGGTTATAGACAAAACCACGTTTACTGTATTGCACATTAGGGTTACTATAATTGGTTGCTGAAGGAGTTTTCATTATGTGATATTTTAAAGTGTGCATTCGGCCTAGGAATATATTCCTGATGCAAGATGTGATTCTGTTGCATAGTGCACTGAACTCCCTGTCTGGTCAAGCATTATCAGGGGCATGAAGACACTAATAGTATCCACATTTGAGTAAATGGGCATTGATGTTGGAGTAAAATGCTGTGGTGTTGATTTTGACAGCCTTCTTGGCTATCTCACAGTGGAACGTTTATGTTCTGTTTTATTTAGAGAGGACACAATATCTTTGAAGCATTCCTAGATGTTTAAACCTTTAAAAGCAAAACATGGTTAAGAAGTTCCATGGTAAAAAGGACCTATCAGCAGGTCCTTAGTTAACCAGTTCATTGATTCATCTTTTTTCACCGCTAACTGAATTGAAAGTTGCAAGTTGGAATAGCCTATACTGGCAACTACTAAGGAAGAAACATTCTTATTAGGTATGCCAGTTCATTAAAGCCATATCTAATCTTAACAGAAGGCATTTTTTGTCACAAACAGAACTAACTTAAAGTTTTTGTGAAGGAATTGAAGCACATAGAGATAATACACATTAACACATGAAGAACATGTCAGCCCTACACAGAAGTCAAATCTCTTTCTCCCTGATTCTGTAAGGGAGTAAAATTATCTGCTGCGCCTCAACTATTATGTAATTCAATTCAGTTTAATTTCTTTCTATACAGTAAATATCCCATTAGATGGGCTGCACTACTGGGAATGTTATCATTCTATCACCTTTAAGGGAACCAAATTTAAAGGAACACAGAAATGCATAGTAGGAATGGATGGAAATGCAATTTGCTTTTTCATTTTCTCTTCCTTAGCTTATGTCACTTTGCATAGCAATAAAAAGGACCAATATATTATAACATTAATTGATGATTCACTTTATTTGCCATATATAAATTCTTGCATTAGGATTTTGTCATTTTTCACATACCCCAACTAACTTTCTAGAAACACAGAGAGAGGGAGATGAAGGTTTGTGGTCAGAGCGCAAGTTAAAGGCCCTGTGATTAGCATTCCTTCTGACACTACTGGAACTCAAACTGGCAACCATCCAGTTACTAGCACAGATCCTTTAGCCAGAGAGCCACCACTTCACACTCACCCCAGTGAGAACCCCAACACTTTACATTATTTGTTTGTGTTTATTTCACAATATTAACAAATGCATTATGTAAGGTTTAGAATTAAACATAAACCGTCATGAAATGTACACCATGTCATGTTTATTCATATAAGCATATTTCTGTTTCTGAACATACTTATTACAATACATACTCATAAGGAAATGGAATCTACCCCTTCCTGCAGAAAGTGTAAAGCAGAGAAACACCCTTGGTGGAACATTAGTCCATGTACACATATAGGCAAGTTATACAGTGTTTTTTTTTTTTTATGGGTCTGCCACTTTTATTGTTATGCAGGCTTCTAATGAAGGCAATTTATAATTTTTTATTAAAGGTTTAACTTGTTCTAATGTCTTTCCAGAAATTATTATACATTGGCAAATGTATTAACCACAAATCAGAACTGTAGCTGGTTTAGCCAGCTGAGTGCAAAGCTTACTTCTTTTCTTGGGATAACATCCAGACGGCTTTGTATCATTCTGTTATTAGAGACAGACCACCCAGCACTAAGCACTTTCATGAAAGAATGAACTGTGATTTGAAGGTTCTCAGTGTGCTTCCACAGAATTACTTTTTTCCACTTTATTTTTTCCATGTATTAATATATATATTGTAAAAGGCACTATATAGTGCCCGACCCGGCACAGACTGACACAGAGGCACACAACAAGCCCAAGTAAACAAGTAAAAACAAGCACACTTTTTATTTTTCTTCACCTGTGGGGCACGTCTTCCCTGTGAACCCCACAGGCAATACACAGTCCCAAAAGCACGTAAATACAACACCAACAACTCTCCACCTTGCACCACCACTCCTCCCAGGCAACCTCGTCCTCTTCCTCCCGATTCTGGCTCCTGAGTGGTGGATGATGGCCCTTTTTATAACCCACCCAGAAGTGCTCCAGGTGCTTGATCACCTGTGGCTAATTGCACTTCTGGGCGGGGCTGTAGAGATGTCCAGGTGGGCTCTGGGATCCATGCAGCCCCCCCCTGGCGGCCATCCCAGATCCCCACAGGGTTGTGGAGAACTCCATCTCCCAGGAAACCCTGCGGGAAACTGAGGCACCATCATCAGCCAGGGAGGCTGCCACCAAGCGTCCCAGGGGAGATAGTGAGGAGCCCATGGCTGCTCCCCCTGAACATATACAACAGGGGCGTCCTGGCCGGGCATGGGACCCGGCTGTCCATTACAATATATAGAATAGGTTAACAAGACCTTTTGTGATTTTTTTGTGTTGTGTTTTTGGAATACATTTTGGTGTTTTACCATATAGTATGTCTAAAGTTCTTATGTGTTTGTCTTGTTATATATCTGTTTAGGACTAGAATATTTAATGTTCATCTTAAATGTCTTTTTTTTGCAATATCGTTAGAGATATCTATGTAATTGTACCTTGGCACCACTGAAAAGAAAAGTAAATTTTCTTCCCTTATCACTGGTCTTATATGTCCCTTCTGAGATACCCACTCCAAAAATATGAATCCTCTTTACAGATTTGAATTTTTTACCAAGTATACACACACCGGCCACTTTATTAGGTACTCCTGTTCAACTGCTTGTTAACACAAATACTGTATCTAATCAGCCAACCACATGGCAGCAACTCAGTGCATGTAGACATTGTTAAAATGACCTGCTCAAACGTAGTTCAAACCGAGCATCAGAATGGGAAAGAAAGGTGATTTAAGTGACTTTGACCATAGCTTGGTTGTAGGTACCAGGCGGACTGTTCAGAGTATTTCAGAAACTGCTGATCTACCAGGATTTTCACACGCAATCACCTCTAAAGTTTATAGAGAATGATCTGAAAAATAGAAAATATCCAGTGGGCGAAAATTCTCTGGGCAACAATGCCTCGTTGATGCCAGAGGTCAGAGGAAAATGGCCAGACTGGTTTGAGTGGATAAAAAGGCAACAGCAGCTCAAATAACCACTCTTTATAACTAAGCTATGCAGAAGAGCATCTCTGGATGCACAACATGTTGAACCTTGAAGCAGATGGGTTACAGCAGAAGGAGATCACACCGGGTGCCACTACTGTCAGCTAACTGAGGCTACAATTTGCACTGGCTCAACAAAATTGGACAATAGAAGATTAGAAAAAGATTGCCTGGTCTGATGAGTCTCGATTTCTTTTGTATCAACGGTTCAGACTGGTGGTGGTGATATGATGGTGTGGGGGATATTTTCTTGGCACATTTATGGCCCCTTAGTATCAGCTGAGCATCATTTAAATACAACAGCCCACCTGAGTATTGTTGCTGGCCATGTCCATTCCTTTATGACCACAGTGTTCCCATCTTCTGATGGCTACTTCCAGCAGGACAATGCACCATGTCACAAAGCTCAAATCATCTCATGACAATGAGTTCACTGTATTCAAATGCCAACACAGTCTCCAGATCTCAATCCAATAGAACACCTTTGGGAGGTGATGGCATGGGAGATTCACATCATGGAGGTGCAGCCAACAAATCTGCAGCAAATGTGTGATTCTATCATGTCAATATGGACCAAAATCCCTGAAGAACGTTTCCAGCACCTTGTTGATTCCATGCCATGAAGAATTATGGCAGTTCTGAAGGCAAAAGCGGTTTCAACCTGGTACTAGCAAAGTGGCCGGTGAGTGTATTTCCTTAAAGGCATAGTGATCAAAGTAATCTTTAAATTTGCCATGGTTTTCAAAGATCATCCAAAACCTAATACCAATGTAACTTAAGTTAGATTCAACTTAGTATTTTAGACTTCCTCTCCATTCAAGATTAAATCATATTTCTATTGTTTATCTGAAACCTGCTGGAGAGCAGAAATTCATGTGACCTATAATACAAATATCATATAATTGGAGCTCTGTGTCATTAATCCTCACCCTAACTTTTAATCCATTTTAAAGGCCAGGCACATAGCCATAATGAGACACAGTATTGCAGCAAGTTACCATAAATGTGCTTTTATTTATTCTTCCCAGTGCAGTAGAATAAATAAAAGCACATTTATTTTTCTTCATTCTAGATTTAAATAAGGTATAAATATAGTTTTCTTTACTTTTTAGATGATTTTATGCTTAAGTTACCTGTAGTTAAAGGCTGGTCAGTTTAAAGATGACATAAATCAGCATATTTAAAAAAAATCCATATTTCTAGCAGACTCAGCAAAACTAAACCCAAAAATCTTAGTTATGTGTTTCTTCAAATGAAGATAGAGAATTCTTTCTCTGTTCAGCTATTCCACTTACTGAAGCAGTTAAATGTAATCATTAGGAATTTTCATTGGAGTAATAACATTATATTTTACAACTAGCTAGATTTATGTGTACAGCATAAACATTTCAATGAAGTTATTTCTATGGCTTCCTCTAACAATAACACATAAATATTAGACTATATTGTATAAGCTCCACAACGAGCAGTCATGTCTCCACTCCATTTCTCTTCACTCTGAACACCTCAGACTATAAATATAACACCAGGTCATGTCACTTATAGAAATTCTCAGATGATTCTAGAACTTTCGCAAAACAAAAGAGCCTATATGTGCAGTCACTATTCAGGGAGCGGAAGTAGAGATGGTCCACTCCTACAGGTACTTGGGGCTCCACATCAATGACAGGTTGGACTAGTCTCAGAACACAGAGGAACTATATAAGAAAGGGCAGAGCAGGCTCTTTTTCCTGAGAAGGCTGTGTTCTTTTAATGTTGGAAGTGACAACCTTCATGTCTTCTATAATTCTGTGACTGCCTGTGCAGTTTTCTACACTGTGGTGTGCAGGACTGGTAAGATCACTTCAAGAGAGGCCCACCGAATCAACAAGCAGATTTAAAAGGCAAGCTCAGTTATATGATGTACTCTGGACCCATAGAGGTAGTAGCGAAGGAGGGAATTAAAACAAATGTGAGTGTCATTATGAACAATGCTGCACATTCTCTCTCTGACACACTAACACTGAATACTTTCAGCCAATGAATCATTCAGCAAAAGTGTGTCAAGAAACACTACTGGGGCTCTTTTATACCAACAGCAATGTGTCTGCAGAATGCCACACTGGGATGGTGACAGCCAAGTCAGAAGTTTTCTTTTTTTTTTATTTTCTAATTTTCTTCTTCTGTGGTGGGTTGGCACCCTGCCCAGGATTGGTTCCTGCCTTGTGCCCTGTGTTGGCTGGGATTGGCTCCAGCAGACCCCCGTGACCCTGTGTTCGGATTCAGCAGGTTGGACAATGGATGGATGGATGGATAATTTTCTTCTTTGTTCAGACCAAAGTGTGTGTATACTTATTTAATCATACCTACCTACCTATTTATGTATTTATTTATTTAAAGAGCTTCTGTAAAAAGCCAAAGTCCTCCCTGGGGACAAATAAATTTTTATCTATCTATCTATCTATCTATCTATCTATCTATCTATCTATCTATCTATCTATCTATCTATCTATCTATCTATCTATCTATCTATCTATCTATCTTCTAATACTCTTTATGAATTATTTTGAGACTATAAAAACAACTTTCCTTATTTGATTTTTTATGCTACCTAGTGAGATTTGCTCAAATGACTGTTGTGAATTAAAAACATTGTTATTATTAGTAGTAATATTTAATACTGTATGAAATTTACTCTAGGAAAACATATAAATGTGTAATATTTGGTATGTTATAATTACCACGTTCACATCATAGTAGTAACAAATTTAACTACAACTTCTGTTTTTTTCAATCAATTAATACATTGTTTGTGAAAGTTAGATATTTAGGGCTTTCTAGTTTTTTTTCCATCCTTTTATAATCAAACAAAAGTAATTTAAGCTTTTCTCCTATTAAGCGTTTTAAGATTTTTCATTTCATTGCATAAACAGCACTAATCCTTGTGTACATTTTTATTGAGAAATTCAATAGACCATTACAGAAGGTTTGGTGTTTGCATAAAAAATGAAAATTGTGTACATTATATTTTACTTAGCATAACAGTTATCCTGCGGTGGGCTGGCGCCCTGCCCGGGGTTTATTTTCTGTCTTGCGCCCTGGGTTGGCTGGGATTAGCTTCAGCAGACCCCCGTGACCCTGTAGTTAGGATATAACGGGTTGGATAATGGATGGATGGATAACAGTTATATTATAAACTTAATATTCCAGTTTCTACTATACAAACAAAATCATTGTATATGGCAATATTCTATATTAACTTTTTCCAGTCTATAAATAGTGTATGCAATATATCTTTCCATTTTTTATTTGTTTTTATTGTTGAATAAAATGGACTTATAAGCCAGAACTTTAAAAGTACAGCACACATGTCAAATTATATTAGGATATTTTAAATTATACAAAAAACAGTTACATTTTCTTACATTTATGTACTGTTTAGATATAATCAAAAGGGACAAGCTGAATGCATCCATAATTTTATTGTATTGTCAATGTCATGAAAATAATATATTCCATAACTAGACAGACTGCAGAAAATGAAAACAATTAGTATAAGACTTACATGTATTTTTATTCTGTCTTTGGGCACTCAGATGGTTTGACCACTTTGCCTTAAATAATACTGAGGCTAACCATGACTATTTGGCATTTTAAGCATTGTTTGCAAAGTGTGTTTACCACTCTAAAAGAAGAATGTATCGTAAGAAGAAAGGAATGTACCAAGTGTTAATCTGAAAATGTTTCAATTCTTTGTTCAGTTCTCTTAGTACACAAGTTTTGTTTTGCAAACATTACACAGTATAACTAATGAATTATGAGAAATGTGTTTTATGGGACAGCTGGTGTATTCATAGTATCTTTTTATGCATGTTTAATTTAATATGTACTGAGTCAATGAAATGATAAAGTCTTGAGACCATTTCTTTTGAGAATATTTTAAATAATGCTGGGGAACACAGTGGTGCAGTTAGCATGGCTGCATGACAGCTACAAAATTATAGTTATATTTTGGCTCATTCTCTGTCACTGTCACTGTATGGGTTTTTCTCTCCATACCTTCCTTTTTCCTTATTCCCACATAAAGTTATTTGTCAGCTTTAAATTGGGAGTGTGTGTTCCAACTTTGCATTGGATATTGCTACACTCTTAAAAATACTGGTTCTTTAATGGGATTTTATAATTTTTAACTGGGTTGTATGGTTCCATGTTGAACCTTTGCTTAACAAAGCACCATTTAATTTTGGAAAGAGTTCTTTGCCTATGAAGTTGACCATTCCTGTTAATGTATGGTAAGTTACCTAGCAGGACACTAACAGATTAAGAACCCTGGCCTTAGCCTGTGTTGTTGTATGCAGCAAGAATCCTTTTAAAATGAGGAGCCCATTTCACAAATCTGTTACCATTTAGTCACAGCAATTTACTATACAATAGATAGATAGATAGATAGATAGATAGATAGATAGATAGATAGATAGATAGATAGATAGATAGATAGATAGATAGATAGATAGATAGATAGATAGATAGATAGATAGATAGATACTTTATTGATCCCAGGGGGAAATTCACATTCTCCAGCAGCAGCATACTGATACAAAAAAAAAAAATATTAAATTAAAGATTGATAATAATGCAGGTAAAAACAGACAATAACTTTTTATAATGTTAATGTTTACCCCCCTCGGTGGAATTGAAGAGTCGCATAGTTTGGGGGAGGAACGATCTTCTCAGTCTGTCAGTGAGGCAGGATAGTGACAGCAGTCTGTCGCTGAAGCTGCTCTTCTGTCTGGAGATGACACTGTTTAGTGGATGCAGTGGATTCTCCATAATTGATAGGAGCCTGCTTAGCGCCCGTCGCTCTGCCACAGATGTTAAACTGTCCAGCTCCATGCCAACAATAGAGCCTGCCTTCCTCACCAGTTTGTCCAGGCTTGAGGCATCTTTCTTCTTAATGCTGCCTCCCCAGCACACCACCGCATAGAAGAGGGTGTTCGCCACAACCGTCTGATAGAACATCTGCAGCATCTTATTGCAGATGTTGAAGGATGCCAGCCTTCTAAGGAAGTATAACCAGCTCTGTCCTTTCTTACACAGAGCATCAGTATTGGCAGTCCAGTCAAATTTATCATCCAGCTGCACTCCCAGGTATTTATAGGTCTGCACCATCTGCACACAGTCACCTCTGATGATCACGGGGTCCATGAGGGGTCTGGGCCTCCTAAAATCCACCACCAGCTCCTTGGTTTTGCTGGTGTTCAGGTATAGGTGGTTTGAGTCGCACCATTTAACAAAGTCATTGATTAGGTCCCTGTACTCCTCCTCCTACCCACTCCTGATGCAGCCCATGATAGCAGTGTCATCAGCGAACTTTTGCACGTGGCAGGACTCCAATTTGTATTGGAAGTCCGATGTATATAGGCTGAACAGGACCGGAGAAAGTACAGTCCCCTGTGGCTCTCCTGTGTTGCTGACCGCAATGTCAGACGTGCAGTTCCCAAGATGCACATACTGAGGTCTGTCTTTAAGATAGTCCACGATCCATGCCACCAGGTAAGAATCTACTCACATCTCTGTCAGCTTGTCCCTAAGGAGCAGAGGCTGGATTGTGTTGAAGGCGCTAGAGAAGTCTACAAACATAATTCTTACAGCACCACTGCCTCTGTCCAAGTGGGACAGGGATCGGTGTAGCATATAGATGATGGCATCCTCTGCTCCCACCTTCTCCTGATATGCAAACTGCAGAGGGTCGAGGGCATGTTGAACCTGTGGCCTCAGGTGGTGAAGCAGCAGCCTCTCCATGGTCTTCATCACATGTGATGTCAGAGCAACAGGCCGGAAGTTATTCAGCTCACTAGGACGTGATACCTTTGGGACTGGGGTGATGCAAGATGTTTTCCAAACAATACAATACAATACAATTTATTTTTTGTATAGCCCAAAATCACACAAGAAGTGCTGCAATGGGCTTTAACAGGCCCTGCCTCTTGACAGCCCCCCATCCTTGACTCGCTAAGAAGACAAGAAAAAACTCCCAAAAAAAACCCTTGTAGGGAAAAAATGGAAGAAACCTTGGGAAAGGCAGTTCAAAGAGAGACCTCTTTCCAGGTAGGTTGGGCGTGCATTGGGTGTCAAAAAGAAGGGGGTCAATACAATACAGTACAATACACAGAACAGAACAAATCCTCAATACAGTATAAAAATAAAAATTTTAGAAGTACGGAGTAGAATTTAACAGTAGATGATATCACATAATATGATTTGGATTTGTTTAGAGTCCTGGAGACCTCATTCATCAAGCTGCCTTCCCCATTTGGCCATTCCACAGCTGAAATAGTGCTAATCCGATGAAAGGACCCCTCTTTCCCACGATTCCTGTGATCCTCCATCAGGGATGACTTTACCTTAGGCAGGCAAAACAACTTGGCAGGTGGGCTGTGGCGCCAAGTGCCACATTTGAGTACTGAGAAGAGACTATGTGGAGCCTATTACAAATCTAAACAAATACAGGCTTTTTCTGGAATCACCATGTGGATGTGTCTTTTTGGAACCAAAAACGGTTTCCCAATGGCATTGCCCTGAGGAACCACTCTGACACCTTTATTTTTAAGAGTGTCTGCAATCCTTAACTGGATTAAATATGTTTGATAATGAATTAATTAAATAATGTATAAAACACTGCTTGTTTTATGAAGCAGATAATGCAAATTATTTATCAAAAACAGAATTTTAGAAGTAAGATTTATACAGTACATATCTTTAAACAGAAAATAAAAAGTAAATTGTTCCTATAAAATGTTACTTAATTGCAGTGGCCTAATTTCTTATTTTACATTACAAGAACATTGATATAGAACATTGTTTTTTTTATTCTTGGTAAATTCATTAATCTTTTATCAGTCTATGCTCATTATTGGCAACTAGATAATAATATTAAAGTGCATTACGTTTCTTTTATGTGGCAAAATGTATAGGTCTTTCAACATTGTACCAAACCTGTCACTGTGTTAGATTTAAGTATCAACTTTCTTCCTGCAACTGACTCTGTGTGATGATATAAACTGTCAGTTGGAGACTAGCAGGTGCTGAACTGAAGCTGCCATGTATACGTTTTAAGAAAGGACTACGTTTCCCTCCTGATTCACTTCTTCTCTGTTATATTTTGAGGTAAGAAGTTTCTATCAAAACTACAGACTGATGTAAGATATATTATTAAGTAGATAACTTTACTAATTCATTTGCTGCCTATTTACACTAGTTATCAGGTATTCATTTTCTCAAAATAAGTTCAAACAAAGTAATCAATAGGCTTGTATGATTTCAGTAATGGGGAAAATGCAATATTCTGTTTCAAAGTTACAGTTATAAAGGCTAAGTAGGCATGACGTAGACTGAAGTGTAGATACCGTACCTCTCATTGCTAAACAGTTTCTGATGCACCTAAAAGCTGCATCAGTTAGCCGTAGGCTTCTTCACAGTGTATTTGTTAATTCAGAAGAGAATGAACCTAGATTAAAGGTCTGTCGAACATATCCAGCTACACAAATGCAGAATATATCTATTGATCAGCAATTTTCTTTTATTATATACAATAATCTTTTAGTTTAACATGTCTCATATTCTTGGTAGTGGAAAAAGAAGCTTATTCATTGTGGCCATATTCGGCTTAACATATTTGACATGTTATTTTGTAGAAAAGCTTAACTCTTTTTTTGATACTATTGTCTGATGAGTAAAAATTAAGTTTACTCCAATGGCAGAACTTTAAAGCCAGGTGCTGTCTTAATTAGTCAAGTGTTCATTTCCTGGGACCAATACAGGTGTGTCCTACTAGACAGTCATTGAAGCCTAAAAAGAGTCTGAAGGTTGAATTTTGCTACCTCTCTGATCCCCTTACTTTTATGGGTAAATAGAAAAACGTCATCCTTGAATTATTAATAGGAAATATTAAGGAAAGTTAAGCTGGATACGCAGTGCTTTGTGATTTCTAGCATACTGTTAATGAACACAAAGAATTCCAGACCCCTTTATATGTAGGCGTATGTGCACAGTTGGTGTCCAGTAGAAGTTGCTAATTTATCATCTGCAAAAGTTTGATGATAGGTTCCACTGTACCATGCCAGTAGAGAGAGGAATGCACTTGAAACTTAAATGTGTGTAAGAAATAACACACCATAACATTCTCAAATACATTTAATCTAATTCAGGAGTGGGGTACTGATCCATGGAGAGTGGTTTTAGAATCACCGGTTAATGTAATGTGCATGCCTTTGGGAGGGAAGCTAAGGTACCCACACAGACAGGGGCAGGACTTAAACCAAGGATACACAGGGGCAGGACTTAAACCAAGGATACTGGATCTGTGAGGTGGCAGCACTAACCATTGTGCAACTACTATTGGGTAATTAATACCTTTTTATTATGCAGCTGTTCACAGTTTTAATATGTTTTTGCTAATCATATTTTAAAAAGCAAGCAGTTTCATGTAATTAATTACGAATAATAAACACAAATTAGGAGACTGAAATTTTATTCTATAAGAGTAACTTATAAATATTCAAGCAAGAAGGCTAAGCTCGCAGAAGTACTATAAAGCTATTTTTAATACTGATGACTCAGAAACCATCATATCAAATGACAGGAACTGGGACCAATTTACCCATTAGGTAGAATATAAGGAAAATGGTTTTAGGTTTATATATTAAACATTTTATCTGCTTCTAGACATACAATTATTCATTTAGCGATCGGAATATTACCCAAAAATCACAGGAGCCAAGGTATAAATTTTTTATAATACCTGTTGATCTTTTCTTTCATCGCTTCTTTGATCTTTTATTACCTTTTAAATGTCTACATGTCATTACTGTATGGCTAGAGTATACTGTGTTTAAAATGTATGAATACTTTTTAAGCTTTGGTTTAATACGTACATATTTTAACAACCCGCAAAGTGTGAAAGACTGAGGAATCTGACTTTGTATGCTAACCGCTGGTGAATTGCCCTACAAAGGTTTCTTCAATAGCAGCTTCCACAATGTGCTTACAGCTGCTTTGTCCCTTTGTCCCATGCATGCCTCCTGGCTCCACCTCACATACAATCTATAGGCCACACTATCCCCTGGCTCCATTAACTGAGTGACTTTAGCAGCTGGGGGACTTGTCCAAAATGCTCTCTAAGTACTATGTCTGCGCACTCCCCCCCCCCCCCCCCCCACCCCCCACCACTCATCACTCATGGAGTTGCTTTTATGCTGCCGTCTCCAAGTATTCTCCACGTCATGCCCAAAACACAACCCCCACCTCCCCCAATGAATGAAACTCAATGAATGAAAAGTTAGCTTATTGCCTAAGTATAAAAATGAGCATAGTGTAATTATAATGAGTAAAGCATAAGGTTATACAATTAGTACAGTACAGAATGGCTTTCCTTGCTTCTTGTTGAACTGGAGTTCTTCCTCTTTGAAGAATCATTATGGGACATAAATAAGCATAAATGACTAAACATAAGCGGAAATAAAGTAGACATGTGGAGTTTGCTGGTTGCTAGTCTCAAATGTGGCCATGGTCGGTAATTACATTTTTTTATTATGGTTGTATCTATGAATATATGGAAACTGAAGTAGTCGCTAAGCGAGGAGGACTTGTATAGTGTTTTAACTATGGTAAGAGTGTAGCTACATAACATCTAAAATAAAAACTGTGTTAAATTACTGTCATATAATGGCTCTTCTATTATACTGAGAAAAACTCCTCTGTGGGATTGAGTAGTGGGAAATATGCTGGTAGAAACAAATTCTAAAACTAGGGATGGTCATGATTCATTTGTACACCACAAACTACCATTACCCCTAAATAACAACGTAATGTGGCTACACTACTTGCTTTCTTTTTATTGAGGTAATACTAAATGTCATTGAGGAATGTCAAGAGAGATCAAGCAAACCTGTTTCATTCATTCTGTATTTATTTAGACAAAAGTTGTAGGCATCAGTTTCAACTAATTGACAATTACCCTTCTCTTACATGACGCTGTGTTAAATTTCTCATAAACAGATGATACTCTTGTTTATGACCATGTTCTCTATTGTGTTTTTTTTTTTTTGTTTGACTGCCATTGTCTGTCTCCATTAGGTGGCCATCTCTCAGGTTTGCACAAATACAGGAGAACATATCTCTCTATTATATAAAAAAATCTTGGTTCGAGACGTGACCTTTTCAGAAAGACAGTTTGACATCCCACGAGAGAACAACCAATGTAAAACAAGATCATGGACATCTAACCTCTCAGTTGTTGGAATGCTTTTGGCAGACACACTTCATGTGCTCTCAGCTCTTAAAAATTATATATGTTCTGGATGGCACGTCAACGATTAAGCAAAGAAGAAAGAGCAGCGCTTCGAAAAGAGATCCAAAAGCGTTGGAGAGAAAAGAAGGCAAAAAAATGCAAAAAAGAACAATAATAATCAATGTGTAAATTCTGAAAATAAGGAAGTGGAATTTGAAAGGCTCAAAAAAAACGGCACAATACACATGCAGAGCAAATTAAAGAATATGAAAGTAGTAAAATTCAAAAGTATCAAAAAAGAAAGTAAAGATCGCATTAGCACAAACAAACGGAAATTATTACTCGGTGAAATAACGGAACAGCAAAAAGAGATTGAATATATAGACATAGGTGATATGTCAGAAGTATGTAGATATTGTAAGGCTTTAAAGTTTAAGTCGGAGACTTGTAGATCGTCTAATTCATGTTGCCATCAGGGAAAAGTAGTGTTGCCACCCAATGAAGAGGCGGATCCGTGAGAATTAAAAGATTTGTTGTTTGGTGAAAGTGAAATCCACAAACACTACAGGGAAAATATCTGAGTCTACAATAATCTTTTCGTGTTCACATCATTCAATGCTCAAAACTTAGATTTACACAATAATGGAACATACACTATGAGAATCTTTGTTCCCGCAACAATTAAAACTATGACAAGTTTTATTTAGAAGAAGCGAGCAGGGTACGGAGAACCCTAGTAGAGATATAAAAACATGTTATACATATGCATAATACTACATAGTAATGTCCTCACACTTACGTCAGCTCCATATAATACTGTACATTAACATTAAATTAGCATGCATCGAGAATAAATGTTCTTCACCTTCTTTCTCTTTGTTTTTACCTCCTTGTTGTTTTCCCGCTTTTATAGCATTGACTAGGATTGTTGTGATTTGTTTTTCTAAATTTTTGTCCTGAGATTTTGTTTGGTGTATGAACAATTTTGCTATTTATTGGGCCAATAGTGCCAATTCTTTCTGAATGAGCACATGATGCAATTTGTGCCTCATAAGGATGTTTTTGTAGGTAGATTTTTGCAGAAAACGTGTAAAAAAATGTAACATGTTAAATATGGCTAATAGTTTTGATAGTTTTGAGAAATGTGTATAATTGCTTGCTCAGTCAGTGACATAATCTTAGATGCAGACAAAGCTATTTAAAGTATGCAAACATGTATCGACAGATTATTGGTGTACAGAGGAAGAAGACCATGATGAATGATTTAGATGTATTTGAATGTGACATGAGAATGGGAGACTGAAACACTGTCACTGCAGTGACAGCGGTTTCAGCAAATTGACATGATAAATCCACTTTCTAGGTCAACGATTAGGTTGGATAACTAAATAATCAACCAGACCCTTCCTCTCCTTAACTTCATATGGGCCTTACCAATGTGCCAGTAATTTGGAGTATGAGGTAGGAACCAATACCATGACTCAGTCCCCTGGGTGGAACTCCCAAAGGGAGTAATAACAATGAGCCTGGGCTGCTTGCACCTTCTCCATGTGAGATTTTAGAATAGGTCTATTTTTTGCAAATCTATCGTGTAAATGCATGATATATTCAAGTATATTTACAGAGGGAAGGGCCTTCTCCTCCCAACTTTCTTTTAATATATCCAGTATACCCCGGGGTTGTTGTCCATACAACAATTCAAAGAGTGAGAACCCCATGGAGGCTTGTGGGACTTCCTGATATGCAAAAAGGACGAGGGGGAGGAGCTGATCACAGTTCCTTCCATCCTCATTGACTACCTTGCGTAGCATCTGTTTGAGAGTTCGGTTGAACCTCTCGACTAAACCATCTGTTTGAGGATGATGTACAGAGGTCTTTAAATGCTTTATTTTCAGTAACCTAGCTGTCTCCCTGAACGTCTCCGAGGTAAAAAGCGTCCCTTGATCCATCAGGATTTCTTTAGGGATGGTGGCTCGCACAAAGACCCCTACCAACTCCTTGTGCGACAGCTTTGGAAGTGCCTGAGCGTAATGGAACAGCTTCAGGATATCAGGTGGCATAATCCACCAGGACCATTATGTATTTATGACCTCTGGCTGAAGGCTATATGGGTCCCACCAAGTCAACCCCGATACATTCAAAAGGGACATCAATCAGGGGTAAAGGGATTAGAGGAACACGGCCCCTCCTAGGAATCTGCCGCAATTGACATTCCGGACAGGACATGCAAAAGCGGCGGACCACCTCATTAATCCCAGGCCAAAAAAAACAGAGCTTGATTCGCTCTAAAGTTTTATCGGGGCCCAGATGGGCTCCCTGGAGGTGGGTATGAGCCAGTTCACAGACTTGTCGCCGGTAAGTCCCTGGGACTAAGAGCAGGGACCTCACCCCTGCTTCATGTTCTGCCACCCAATACAAAAGGTCATTATTTAATACAAAGTGGGGACCTTATGGCATGGGATGTGTTGTGCTCTGGCCATCTATTAAGATCACTGCATTTTTTGCACATTTAAGGGAGTCATCGTTCCATTGCTCCCTTTTAAATGAAGCCGGGGTCTGCCTAAACTGAAACTGCAGATGACTTAGGGGATCAAACTCGACCTCAAGGAGCCTGGTTACAGTCCAAGCTGGAGCAGCAGTTGGTGATGACGTATCGCAATGCGTCAGCCTAGCTGCTTCCACATCATTCTCTGAGGCTGCGTTCTACTCCTCTACCAGCTGTGTACATGGCATGGAGGTAGCTGAGGATGCAGTGTCAGCGTCCATAACAAGACTTAGTGTCTTTGTAGGGATAGTGAGTTTAATGCCGCGATTTTTGTCTGACCAATCTCTACCCAGTATCATGGGAAATGGAGGATTGTCGTGTACCGCCACCGTCATTTTCCTCACAACGTTGTCTTGGCAGATGTAACAGCTGGCGGACTCGTATAATCGGATGTCCCCGTGAATACAGGTTAAACAGGTCTTTACTTTTAACCATTGTCACGGCAACACTAAATGGCGAGCAACAATGAAAATGTTACTGCCAGAGTCAAATAAAGTCGCTACTTTATGGCCATTGACTAGCGCTTCTCCCATATGTGAAAAGGCCAGAGGATTACCAAGAGCACTCTGCCTACCCCCACATTTCTCCGCAGACCCTCCTGTCACCTCGCAAAGCCCTCCGCTGTGCATCTGAGTTCCCCAAAGCATGCTCCGCAATGTAAGAAGGACTCTGAATCAGGGA
The DNA here is from genome assembly GCF_900747795.2 of Erpetoichthys calabaricus. Taxonomy (NCBI): domain Eukaryota; kingdom Metazoa; phylum Chordata; class Cladistia; order Polypteriformes; family Polypteridae; genus Erpetoichthys; species Erpetoichthys calabaricus. The sequence continues at coordinate 113,308,871 of NC_041396.2, forward strand.
CACAACTCCATCTGGGTTCACAGGGATCCCGTTCTTGTTCTCCCAAGTAGGTTTCCTCCCGTAAGGTATTAAGGATCCCGACCAGGAAGTCCATGGTATTATATGAATGTCCCCAGGTCAGCTGGGCGAGCGTAGAAGGAAAACTATTTATTAATATGGCACAGGCCACTTTTTCCACAGTCTTTCGGGTCTTTTTATTATATGGCCGTAGCCAGCACCTGACTTTCTGCCACAGTGTCATGGCCTGTTTTTAGAAACACTCCTCTGAGTTATATTCCCAGTTCATTATATCCCTCACCTACCGACCTGAGGTGCCCCCACCTTTCTCAAAGGATTTTTCCTTTGTGGGGATCTTTGGGTCGGTCCCCATCCTCAGGAGCCCATAATAAGTTTCCACTAAGTTCCTTTCTGAACCTGGCCCTTGTCTGTAGGTCCTCTGCCTATGGTTCCAGGTTCTCTTTAGGGAGAACTGGGTCGGAACATACTCCAGATCCCCCCGACACACACCGTCAGACCCCAGCGCGGCAACACGAGAACAGTACTCTCCTACCTGATCTTCAGTCTTCAGGTCTTCAGTTGTTTGGGACGATGGTGTGTTGTGACTTTGTTTTGGTTTGGCTTCCGGTTTCACAAGGAGGCCATCCTGTTGACTACACCACTGTGAAAAAATGAGTCTCAACACACTGAAAAGGTTTGGGGTAGCCACCTGTATATTGTCCCTGGCTGCAAAAAGTTTAAACAAAACAAAAACGAGGATGCTCTTTGGTTGAGTTCCCAGAAAGGAAACTGAACTGGTTTGAAAAGATGGAGGTTTTATATGCTGTAAACCGGAAGTGGTGTCATTTGACCGGAACAGGAAGTGATGCCAGTCTGGGTGCCGGAACAAGAAGTGACGTCCGTGTGGGCACCGGAACAGGAAGTGATGTCAGTCTGGGCACCGGAACAGGAAGTGACATTAAATCAGGCAGGTTTTCCCATATTTGGTCTGCAGAGATAACAGAAATAGGTTTAGAGCACCCCACCACCCCCTGGCCTGGCGGGTAATCACCTCCACTTGGTCCACTCAGCTCGCTCCTAGTCGCACATGTGTGGCAATATGTTCTTTGGACTAAAATAAATGGAGCACCAAAATGTGTCATGCCACTTGCCCTTTACCTTACGTATCCCATGAAATACTGAATGTAAGTATGGATATATTTTTATAATGTTTCTATAGAAATATACCATACCACACCATACCATTTTCCTTAGCAAGATAGCAGGGGATTTGAGCCTATCATATATAGAAAAATATTTGATTTTATTTCACTTATTATTTTATGTTCACAGCTGATTGAAATCTTTTATTAATGCTTTTCACTAATAAATGCTGAAGCAGTTTTCAGCAGCACCCCCCAGGAAGTTTTCTTTTTTTAAAAATTTAAACCATATGCTAACATTTAATGTGAACATATGTATAAACAATATATGCTGTGTGCCAAGAAATTATTTACTTTTAGGTTCACTCAACCTGTATTAGGCTATCTGTGGCTTTCAGAGTAGAGCAATAGGAATGCTGTGACCACCAGGGGGCATAGCAAAGCCTCAAGTCCCCAGACACAACTACACAGCAAAGTCCTGGGTTCAGATATAAGGTATTTATAACATTCCAGCTGTGTAAGCTCATGCTGTAAAAAGCCTGTTCTCTTAGAAACCATGGATTCTGGCACTTCAATCAATCAATTGAATCAGTTGTGCATTAGCAGCTAAGTGAGGTTGTCTTTCCTCGTCAGTTTCATTTTGCTGACGTGTTTGCCTCTGTTGTCTATCAGCAGCTAACCTCCTCGGAGGTTTCAGTTTTTGTCGATGTGCTCGCTTCGCTTGTGTAGTGAGTTACTCTTTCTCTGCGGTTTTACTTTGGTGACAGAGTTGATTTCTTTGAGCTTCATGTTGTACCTTCGTATTTCCTGTGGCCACACACTTCTGGGCCGGAAAGACAGACACACACACTTCCACGTGTAGATATTTATATATAAGATAATATCTCCACAGGTTTCCAAATTCCTCCTATTCAGGCTGCACAACAAAGTAATAAGTTTATCCTTCTCTACTCATTCAGGAAACCAGTCTTCTTTTATGCTGGATCCAGGAGTACTTCTGGAGACCATAGCATTGCACACTGGTAGCACTTCCAGGTCAGGTGGAAGCTTTTCAAAGAAGGTATAATGATCCTCTGCAGCTCCCTCTGGGACACCCAAGATCCTCGACAGAGTTATCTCATGGGACTGCAATTCCCATCCAGACACCAGTAGGAAACTGCAACTTTGTTTGGTCGACATCCCTGGGATTCATTCAACCTCTGTCCTTCTGTGTAGGCCTCCCTTCTGGGAAAGGCACCTTAATCCATGTTGGTCAGGATTCCAGTCCCTTTATTATGGCCTCTTTTCCCAGCAATGAGCCAGCTGCCATCCTGGTTGGGATGCTGGTCCTTCTAGTATGGCACTCACATGCCATGACCAGGATGCCAAGGTGATGGAGCATTAGTGAGAACAAAAAGATTTCAATGCAAGTTGGCATAGCCTTAGCATTGTTAGTATTAAAAATATATATAATGGTTCTAGTGTTAAATTAAGTTCTCAGTTTAAAAATGTAATTTCCTATATGGTTGTTCTAATAGTACAATGACAGATTTACCAATTATGATCTTGGTGAGCATAATCTTAAAAATGTGTCAGAGACAGAAATTATATTTAGTACATTTCTACACAGCACTCAGACAGTTCACAATCTCAAGCATAGGAATTACTAAATAGGAAAGAGTAGCCGCTAGCTAATGATAAAGTGTTTCCTATGTACTTCATTTCCAGGTGGAGAAAATGCTGTCATGTGCACTGTGATGTATATTGGTGCATCTTTGTGTGGGAAATATCCAGTATATGACATTTTTAGAAAAAAAAATACTTCTCCACATAATGTGAACAAGAGCCATAGATTATAATTAATTTAACTGGAATGCTGAGAATTACTTTTGCTACCCAGCTAATTAGGTCTTAGGGAGCAGTATTTCTTGCTGTCCACCTCAGGAAAAAAAAAAAAAAATTAGCCCCCTCCCCCCCAAACACCTCTTTTTATTGAGTTTTGTCGATTGCGAAATTGTACATGGAATGATACTAGGTTGTTTTGCTTCTCACTAATGATGGATGCTTTTCAATAGAAAATACTTCCTAAAATACAGTTCCATTTACATAAATAAAAAATTCTACATACAGGTGAAATTAACCTTACTGTAATTATGAACACAATTTTTGTTTCTTTACACAAATGCTGGAAATGGCTCAGAGAATTCTGAAGCAGACTATTATTCAGATCATAAAGATCCAAAATAGTGTATCTGTTGTTAAGGTGTGAAATCTTCTACCTGGTGAAGGAAATTTCACATTTAGGTGGAGCACTATTGATTCAACTCTGGCTGTTAGAACAATTGATTACTCTTTGGGCGACATCTTCCTGAAATGGAGGCATTATAGTACTGAGATCCAGTTTATGAATGAGGATAGTTAGGATCTTGATATTGGCCAGAGGACTGGTGCATATTTGGCTCTAGCCAGCCTGATTGTGGTAATGAAGTGAAATCTAAGTCCAGTTTACAATTGCAATCACTGTGCATTCTTATCCACGCATGGGATCATGAGCTTTGTGTGGTGACTAAACAAATGAGAACAAGCAGCTCAGATTACCTTTATTCACAGAGTTGTTATACAAATTTTTTACATTAAATTTTATAAAACTTAAGACCACATTACAATAAGTAAAACACAGCTTAACCAAGAATACAATTAGTATAACATTTCATAAAATGAGTTTAAGTTAGAACATAAATAACATTTAACATCAACGCCCACCCAGTTAAGAAAACCACATACAAACACAAAAAAGATAATTCCTCATGAGCAGTATTTAAAAAAAAATAAAAATAAAGAAATAAACAAAAGCCCACCAGGGTATCATAGAACAGCATTAATGAATTCTTGTCAAATCCTGAAAAAGATTTGACCAGCTTCCTGGTAAGAAAAACTGTATGTTTTCTAGATTTTGATAATATATAAGATAAGATAAGATTCTTCCATTTAAGCAAGGCAGGTTGACATGCGAGCAGTGACGTACGAATATTACAATAGATTTATCATTTTCCTAATCTTTCCTCTGCTAGTGGTACTCAAAATTATTCCATCGGGAGATCAGGTGTAATTGTGAGTCCAACACTATCTGAAAAATAAGCCTAATGTATAACCTAATGAGGCTGAGATGTGATGACACGGTTTGTAGTCAGGATTCTGTCTCTGATATACCACTATCATACTCAGCTCTTGCACTGAGTGAAAGAAATTGTATGTTATGAATGACTGAATTGTCCTCACAGGTGGTGCAGTGGTAGTGCTGCTGCTTTGCAGTAAAGAGACTGTGGAAGATTGTGGGTTCCTCCCTGTGTGGATAGTGCTTTGAGTACTGAGAAAAGTGCTATATAAAAGTAATTTATTATTATATTCCTTTTCTGAGACGTTGATTGGTACTCCCCTTTCACATCATCCAAAGGTGTGCACAGGAAAATTAATACAAATACTGTCACTGTCATCATCATTATTCAATCAAATCAATCTAAGTATAAATATTGATGAAATATTAGAGAAGTTAGGCAAGTTCATTATGAAAAAGTTCCTAACTTGCAATGAAAAAAGTGTTCTTCTGAAATATCTGACATGTAGTTCAATCCATGGAGTCACATAAGTGATGAGTGATAAGATGAGTAGAATGAAGAAAGGGAGAAAAACAAATTGGATTAAGGCCACTGCTGTCCCACACAGAGTCTTTTAGGGTTAGTGGGAACACACAGAATATCTTTCAAATGTCATCACACACACACACTTACCTGGAAATAACCCAAGGGGAGCTGAAGCTGGGTAAGGGGAAGTTTGGTCTGTGCTGTTCATATTCTTACCACCACCATGTAAAGTGGAAGAAGAAGACAAGATAAGAGATTAGATGAAAACATATATGCAGTACTTTGAGAAAAGGAAATGGAAAAGTTTGCTATTGTCTGCTTTTGTAAGGAGTACAAACTGACAATAGAATTGTATTAATCTGACTATCAAAGCTCTTTGTACGAAAGACATATCTGTGGAAGCATGCCATTGTTTACCTGCGAAGAAAAAACTGCATTATTTTGTGTCTGACGCCTGTAGATGACAGACTGGTTTGGGTTCTTTCTTTCTCTTTTTTATCTGTTCCTGTTTTAGTTATGATTGGTCAGGGTAGATGGGCTTTGATAATGGAGGATAATAAACATTTTAAATGGAATATTTTGTCTTCACCACATTCCAATAGAACTAAATAAATACAACTTACCCTAAAATACCCTAAAAATCACATGTAGAAATGCCCACTCTTACAGACTGCAAAGGCAATTAGAAATTGAAAATTGTGTTCACTTTACTTAAAATAACAAAAAAGTGATACATCTTTTATCAAGATGATTAATCTGGTTATTTCATCACACTTTAAGTTACATAATTTTATCTATTGCTAGAAAACTCCACATTCTTTTAAATTTTCATTCTCGTGAAATCTACCCAATCCATCTTGGCAGTGTCCGTCTACCACTCATGCTGGAGATTAACGTAGATCCTTATATTTATGTAATTTAGGGATTGTTGTTCTAAGACTTAAAATTTAGAATCTAAATGAAAGGTGTATGTCACGCATCAGATTTTATAACATTTAATAGCATTTTATTTATATGTAGTTTTAGTGAAAGATTTGTAACAGTAAATTGGTTAAGTATTAACAGACATGTTCTCCTGTTTTGAATCCAGGTCAAATGCTACAATATTTTAATGCTACTAAACCATAAAAGACGTGTTTACACTATGGCTGGGTTCACATCCACACAGAGAAAGATCACTATTACAGTTATTATGCAATAGATTCACTGAAACAAAGAAATTCAGTTTAACCTGAACCAGACCCAGCATGATTTCCCATGTGGAAGACAAACTGAACAAGGACCCAATAAATTAAATGATAATAGAAGTACCTATATAAATTGGGGGCGTTACATATATATACCTGTATTATATATATACATATGTGTATGGGGTGTTTTCAGGGCTCCTGTAGTGCAAATAAGTCAACTCCAGAAGGCAAGGTGGTGCTGTTGGTAATTTCTTCTCCCTTTTTTGGCCAAAGAACAGAAAACAAACAGCAGGACAACTGCTGAAGTCACTTCTTGCCTTCTCCTCAAGATGTCTGTCTCTTCCACCACTGGACTGTATATAAGAACCCACCCACCTTCATTCTTGGACATGCATTTGAGTGCAATGGAGCTCTTTACGAGAAGTGACGTATTTCTTTTTTGACCTGAACTGTCTTATTTTTTTTTTTTTTTTTGTATTTTGCAGCCAGATGGTCAGTCCATTAAATGGGGTTTTTCACTCTTCATCCTGTTCCATATTGCTCTTTTACAGCATATATACAACCACTGAATTTGGTTTCCTGCTAGTGTAAGGGTGTATTTTGCACAGATAAGCAAAACTCACGCTCACTCACATGAGGACAAGAACAATTGTCATCCAGTGGAACTAAAAATACATTATTTTCACAATCTTTTAGCTTTAGATGCTCTCTTGTAACATGCTCACTTGAAAAATAAGAAGAAAGGAAGACAACAGGAAAGAATACCAGCAAGAGAAAAGTAGTTTATCAAGCAATGTCTTTTAAAGGGTTTGTAATTTTTTTGGTTGTTACTTTGTTATTCATTAAAATGTATCTCTACTTGTCATTATTATCATTTTCATTCCGCTTTTCCTGATGAGGCTCACTGTGTGTGACAAATTTTTGTCCACCATGATTATTCTTCCTCTTAATCCTAATAAAATAAATAAACATTCTGATCTTTCCTTTTATGGAAAAACTAAAACAGTTAATAACACTTATTTATGGTTAAATTGCGATAAATTAAGAAGAACATTTGTCATAATGTATTTTAAACTGTGTATTTTCCAAACATCCGGAGCATGACTCAGTAGAATGTTTCAGTGCCTATCTGAGCCTGATCAAATGCATCCTCATCAGAGTGCTTCAGATACATATCACCTTGTAAAAAGATGCTCTAGATCCATATAATCATAACCATCAAAAACTACCGGTAGTATTCGGTCAGTATCTGATTTTATAGAATAGGGTGATCAAACAACCTTATTTTCCAGGACTTGAAAGATCAGTCCAGCTGTGATTGATAAAATTCCTAAAATTGCCTAGAATTTTCTTTTGCTTGTTGCTCAGACTATGTAAACAAACATACAGTAAGCATACATATTTTCTTCACTCCAGATGTTTTCAGATACTGTGCATACTATGAAGCAGACTTTGCCAGGGATTGCAAAAGTTTTAGTTTACAGAATAGCATGGATGGCAATTTGACACATTTGAGAGCTAGCAGGATAGGGCACAGGCACAATATGAATGAATACTGAATCATAAGTACACAAAATGCCCAAGCAAAAGTGTAACTTACAGAAAACCTAACAAAAATGAACACTTTCACACAAGTGGGATGCCAAATGTACTAGGTGTATGTGCCAGTAATAAATCAAGACTCTAGAGACTTTGAAGCTCATATCCACACTTCACAAAATATTTATATTCACAAAACTGCAGTTAAGGGAGAGAGTTTGTCAAAAAAGTGACAGACCTGGTAAAACAGAGGGTGCTGTGACTGCAGCTGAGGGTGATGTGGCATTTCACATAGTTAAGCATCACAATGGTTACACATGAATGAATTGTAAGGTACAAGCCACAAAAATCTTCTATAAACAAAAGTCATAGTCTAAATAAATAAATAAACAAAACACAGCTTTCCCTCTCTAAAAGTTTTTTTTTTTTTTTGTTAATTGTTCAAGTGCTATTTTCCAGTGAGGTTTTTTCTTTCGTTCGGACACTTTGAGATATTTACACCTTTTTCATTCTATGGCCACCACAATGTTAAAGATTGCATGACCCATTTATTATGTGCCTAACATCATAGCAAACAAGAACTCACAATTGGTAGCACCTTAGAAACAAAGCAACAAAATGGGAACAAACAAATACAACAACAACAACATTTATTTATATAGCACATTTTCATACAAAAAGTAGCTCAAAGTGCTTTACATAATGAAGAGAAGAAAAATAAAAGACAAAATAAATTAAAATAAGACAACATTAATTAACATAGAAAGGAGTAAGGTCCGATGGCCAGGGTGGACAGAAAAAACAAAAAAAAACTCCAGAAGGCTGGAGAAAAAAATAAAATCTGTACGGGTTCCAGGCCACGAGACCGCCCAGTCCCCTTTGGGCATTCTACCTAACATAAATGAAATAGTCCTCTTTGTAGTTCGGGCTTTTCACGGAGTCACTTGATGCTGATGGTCATACAGACTTCTGGCTTTTAATCCATCCATCATTGTTGGAACATCATGGTGCTTTGGGTAGATGGTGGTGGCGCACGCCACCACCAACAGGACACCGGGAAAGGAAACAGAAGAGAGAGTAGGGGTTAGTACAGATTTTGAATGAATAGTTATTATAATGAATTAGATATACAGAGTATCAGGATTAAATTACAGTGAAGTTATGAGAAGGCCATGTTAAAATAATGTGTTTTCAGTAGTTTTTTAAAGTGCTCCACTGTATTAGCCTGGCGAATTCCTACTGGCAGGCTATTCCAGATTTTAGGTGCATAACAGCAGAAGGCCGCCTCACCACTTCTTTTAAGTTTTGCTCTTGGAATTCTAAGGAGACACTCAGTTGAGGATCTGAGGATATATAAAATAGTGATATAATTCTGTAACCATGATAATGCTGATAAAAATAATAACAACAAATGTAAATAGAAAAATAATAACATTCAGAAGCAAAAGAAAATACAATAAATTAATAAATACATATTTCACAGAGGTTTAATACACGTGATGTAGCTAGTAGGTGCAGAGAATCTCCATTACCTCTACTGCATTAAACAGGTCTGGAAAACAGATATCATAAAACATGATATCAGGATGCATTGATGGGAGGTGTATGATATCACATTTAGTGTATGCATTTGGTGTTAATTTACACTTTAGAATTTTTAATTTTTTTTACATAGACTCTTTACTGTGAATCATTGTTAAACAGAGGTGTAGTGAAGGTTTTTGTGAGTTTTATAGGTGAAAACAATGGAAATTCAATACAGCTTATTATTTTACACTGTGGTTTTCCTTTCTATCTCTGTGGTTCACCGCTCCTTACCATTATAATAAAGATGATGGCTGAGAATGTTTCACTGTGTGTAAAGGCACAGTGACACAGATGTCACACAACATCTAGGTGTGCAGTTTTCCACATGTAATAGTTAATATTACAATCAGTTGAGCTTCTTGCACAATCAAAACCACTAAACTTTAAATGTACTTAATGGGAAGCAGAAAACGACTGAAGCTCTGGGTAAAAAAGTTAAATGAATAACAGATGGAGGAAAAAAGTTAGAAACAAGGTCATGAACATGCATGAAAGAACACAATCTAAGAACACCAGTTCCAAACGGACAAAGGCAGTTGTTAATGTTATAGGAAATTCAAAATGGGAAAAAACACCACAGGTAATCTTAAAGATAGAATAATGCCATGAATTTGAAATCTCAAAGTTTTACTTCTATAGATAGATGCATCAGGAAGTAATATAATATTTCCATCTTGGCAACAGTCTGTCTAACAGTATGACTTTGAATTTTGCGAAGAAACCCAAGCTAAATTGGGAACGAACATGCAAATTACACCAAGAGGGCACTCAAACTATTAATCATAGTGCAACCTAAGAGATATGAACCAGCAGTTCAAGCCAAAATTTCTAAAAATTTATTTGTGTTTTGAAATCACAATTATATGCATATATGAATAATAGAAAAAAATACTTCTTCTGCCTCGAAGGTACAGTAAAAGCACTAAAAAGTTATTAATGTAGTTTTGTAATATCAACAGAAAATTAACAACGAGTGTGCTTACATGTGTTTTAATAAACTGGTTATTCACAGAAATCCAGTTTCTGAAATGCCATGTATACCCTAATTCTGGTTAGAGAAACCATGATATTTAAAAAAAACAGTTTAAAATATGCAGTATATACACAAAGGGGTGTCATTTGTGCTTATGAAGGGGCACGCTGTGGACACAGAAGGGAAGCTGCAGGTTGACAGAGTCTAATAATACTGACTATTTGCTATGAACAACAACCTTTGTCCAACATGCCTAGGACTTCAATGGGCTTCAACTGGTTACTTTAAAAAGTAATTGGACTACTTAACACACATTACTTTTATGCATTACCCTACTGTTCCCAAGATTGTGTTGCTGAGCTTTGCACTGCATGTTTAGCTCACCAATATTAATTTAGCCACTTCTGATAGATTAGTTTAACCGGGAAAAGTAACATTTTATACCTGTGGGTGCTGGAAGTGTGTGTGAATCTACCAGAGCGCAATAAACATACGTAAACTACAAAATCCTTAACTGTAACATATTTAAATGTTTGCATGGCCAAGTAACTGGGTTTCTTGCAGAGAAATCTACAAGGAGTGCATGCCCCCTGTTGTACAGAGCATGCACACTTTAACTTTCATAATGGGTACCCAGCGGGTTAACAGCACCCACTCAGTATCATCAGAGTGTCGATTGCCAAATTGTTCGGGAGCACATGTCCCTTAACTTTCATAAATGGCTCCCCTCAGGTGACAGTGCCCTAAGTGGGCTCCTATGTCTCCTAATGGATCAAAAGTAACAAGACAATACAAAGCTTATTCAATAGAAAATAAAAATAACTGTGTAATTATGACCTCACCAGCACTGGGTGTAAAGTAGAAGCAAACAAACAGCTACACAGCTCCTCCTACAGGGCTCAAATGCATAGTCAAGCAGAAGAGTGTACTACGTGCAATTCAGTAACAGAAGCATATTAATAGTCAGTTTGGTTTTTAAATCAATTTTCTGCTATAAATATGTTGAAATAGTGTGATCGGGTGATGCAGTGGCCATTGTTCATACCAGAAATTATTGGTGGCTAAGGTTGAGGATGTAAAAAAAAAAAAGGGTTGAATGTGATTTACTTCACAGCACATGAAGGGACTAGATGTATTTATAAAACACAAGAAAATTATCATGTTTGGCTGTGTTTATATTCACTTTCATGAAGGTTCATATATGGGCTTAGGATTTAATAACAAATGTTGACAAGTCAAATGTGTAATTTTTTCATATAAAAGAAGGAAAAATAACGCAAAAGAAATGCAAAGTTTACACATTACATTTTATAATGCGTAACTATATAATATTCATTTATTTCTTTTGTTAGTAATAAGCAGGCCATACCTGCTGTTTCTCTGCAAAACCTAAGATAAATTGTCAAAATACAACACAAAAATAAAACATGTCACACTCCCGATAGAAGGTGCAGAAAGATGATTCATTACATAAGTAAACAAGTCTCCCCTTTCATACTGAAATGACAGCAAGCCTAGTCTGCTAAAAAGAACAAATGTCAAAACATGAAACTAAAGAACCAAATAGCTACTCAACATGAGATACAAAAAAAAAAGATTAACATGACCCTCACTCAAAAACACTTTGGAAACTTTGAATGGAGTCAATTGTGAGGTTTATGACTGTCCACTTCAGTGTCAAAGAATGGAAGAACTGCCTTCCTCTTTGTGACCTGTAAGGGCCATAACAGAGCCCCACAACCCCAGACACAACTGCACAACAAGAGTCCCAGGTTAAAATGAGGGGTTTTATTTTGACAGGACCTGCACAAAGACTGCACACTCCACAAATTACAGTACACAATACTATTGCTTTGCTTTTTGCTTTCTTTTTCTCCTCCAGTCCTCTCCAGGCAAGCTTCATCCCTGTCTAATCCTAACACTAACTTCCCTGGGTGGGGCAGAGGAGCTCCTTTAAAGCCTAACCCCGGAGTACTTCTGGCACAATGATATTGCCTCCCCAAAGCACATTCGGATCAGGCAGGACCTCTTGGGAACAGGGAAACTATGGGGTGGTCCAGATCTAATTATGCAATTTCATTACGCTATAACTTATTAAGTTTATTACATAGAGAATTCACAGCACCTGCCCTGCACAGAGATTTCACTTAAAATTCTTTTTGTTGCCGATAGATGGCAGCACCTGCCCTGCATTCCAAAATGGCAGGGAGACGGTTGTCAGTCGAACAGTTGCATAATTAGATCTGGACCACCCTGTACATTCAAAAGCTCCCTCTAGCAGTATCCAAGTACCCCAACTGAGATGCTCACCAGTTTCACAATTCTATTGTAGCACTGCTGGTGTCCAAATGGCAGCCACACAAGAGGGATGTTGCCACCCAGTGTAGTGGGGGAACAAATGGCCCTAGAATGCAGTTATCTTTGCCCTTCTATTATGCCTCTTAGTCCCAAGAAAGTTGCCATCAACCAACCCAGCTGGGATGCCCGTCCATCCACATCCTCCTTTACATCATGTAGTGAAATTTTGTAGTTAGAGCAAAAGGCAGGGATAGCAACACCTTATCTGTGATTGGCTCTTATGCTTTGTTAAACAAACAAAAATGTGACCAAATGCATCTTCATTGTACAGCTATAGAATTTCAAATAAGAGAGGTTGATAAGAAAAGTATATAGAGAGATGACATTTCAGGCATTATCATCTACTCAGATTTTAAATAAAAAATGACATTTTATACAGCACATTTTGTTATTGAACATCGTCTAAAAACACTTTACAATTACTATTGGTGATATCATCAGACTGACTTCTATTGTAAATAATCTTGGTGTAATTTTTGATTCCTACTTTTTTTATTCTACCCACATAAATCATATGAAGATTTCCACCACTGCAATATACTGTATGTTTACACATTCCCCTCCTTTTCTAATGCTGAGAATCTTGTTCATGCTTTTATTGCATTCCACATTGGAACTCCTTACTGACAGGTGCCACTTCTAATCTGTTATCACAGTTGGTTGGTTGAATACTCTACTGCAGGAATCCATACACAGACCCGCAACAGCAAGCACATAACACCCATCCTGTTCCTTCCTCACTGGCATCCTGTGTCTTACAGAATTCAATATAATTCTGTTCCTAACCTACAAAACTTTAGATGGCATTGCACTGTACTACATCAGTAATCTCCTCCATCACTATGTTTCTGCCGGCCCACTAAGGTGCACTGATTCTGGCAATCATATCCCAAACTAACCTGTGCTCTATAGGTGACACAACCTTTAGCCTTATTGTACCCAGAATATGAAAAGCAGCATCCCTAAATTAACAAGATCAATTCATTCTTTTAAAGAACAACTAGGTATTTAACTTACCCTGACATTCTGACCCTTCTTTTAGTTTATGCTTTCTGTCCAGTTGCTCAAGATGATTTGCATTTGTATCACAAATTATGTTGATTGCTCAGGGATTTCTTGTAGTATTTTTTTTTATTTTTTTGTATTTTCATTCTGGTTTATTTTCTCTTATTTTAAATCAAAGTTTTGTGTTCCTGTATTTATCTTAATTTAATGTTTAATTGTGTCTATTATTTGTTTTCAATGTTGTATATGCTTTGTTGTTCATTTTGAATATTTTTTTGAAGTTCTTTGAGCTTAGGAAAGATGCTATATAAATAAAATGTGATAAAATAATAACAATAATAATAATAACAACAATAATATGTATTAGTATTAATTATTATTATTATTATTAGTCTCACTTTTTATAATGTGGGCAGAGTGATGCAAGCAGTTTCCCCATACTAACAAAAAGTAATAAAGAATAAAATTAAAACAATTATACATTTTGAGAGAATAATGTTCAGAGTTCAAACTTTAACATGTCTATATAAACAAAATAAATAGACTGTACAATATATTTAAACTATATTATATCTGGTTTACTTAAATAAAAGATTTCTGCTGCTGTCTTCCTAGCTTCCAGTAGTAGATATGCATTTTAGGTAGCCAGTTAATTTTGCTATCGTAACTTCAGTTCTATTCTTTTTTACTCATGATTTCATGTTATTTGTCCATTTTAATACAAATTATTTACAATCATTCACCCAGTTCCATCATGTTTCTTGCAGTCCTGAACCTGATAAGCAGGTTTGAAAATGGACAGATGGCAGAATGGAATTCTGGCATAGTAATGGTGCTCAGTATGAAATATGCTGCTCTCCATCAAGGGCTGGCTCAGGCCTAGTCTAGGACTCTTGCTCCAAAGGGCAGGTTCAGAAAATAGACGGATGGGTGAAATGCACTATATAGAAAAATTAGATCAGATTACTACAAGTTTATTAGGATAAAAAAGGCAAATACTACTACTACTACTACTACTACTAATAATAATAATAATAATAATTTTGCCTAGCTACCTAAAACAAAGATACAATGGCTGCGGCCATCAGTCATTTATTTCACTTAAAACAGGTCCAGGTAAATTAAGTTAATAGAAAGAGATAATACTGAACCTTTGTATTCTTGCCAATTAATTCTTAGAAATTCATTTTGATAAACATCTTAAACAATAAAGGAATCAATAGTATTATTATATTGCAGATGTGGTGGTTAACACTTCATGTGTGATTTCCTATCCAAGATGATGTGTGGATTGCTTCATAAGTTTCACTTTGCCGATGAGCAAGTCAAAGTGTGATTAGGGGGTTACTGTATAGGTTAGGTACTGCAAAAGGCAGGCCACATCATTTGGGTAAATTGGTTGTCTTTTAATCTGTAGTGAAAACCTTTAGCTTTGTTCGATTGTGGAGACCATCCTCAATTAAGGGCATTTTAAAAACCACAAAGAGGTTGTTAACAGCTTCAGCATTGGCTCTCTTAAGTGCTGGCGGGGTGAAATAAGTCTTTACTGTGAGTGACCCTAAGCTTTATTTTATTTAAGCTTTGTGCGTGAAGAACTCTTTTAGGAGTCTTCATTCTTTAAAACAAAGCAATATACATGCAAAGATCAGTCATGAATCACTGGCTGCTAACAAAACAGGAGTAGTTTGCCCAATTATTTACCACCATTCACCATTTGGTTTGTTTTTGTGCTCTACTAAGGTTCCCAATGGCAGTGGTGCCTGACAGTGTGAAAAGGTTAGGGGCTGAAGGTCTTTAAATTCCTGTCTGTCCTTCCATTTCAATTCTCGTCACTCATTTAGCTCATTGATTGCTATTCAGAGTTTAACATGCCATTGTATATTCTGATGACAACTTCAAGGCATTTTAAAGGCAGCTCGTAGGTTTGCAAATGGAAAAATCTTCCAGTCTGCACTGAAAGATGTCAAACTGATATAACTGATGGAAACACAAAGTGCAGACAAAGATTCCAGAACACAATATACTTTTTTATGGCAGCCAAACACATGGTTAGCAGAAAAGCCAAAAGGTGATATCCATGTGAACATTTTAAGATTATTTGCATTTTTAGTTAAGCAAAAATATTATGAAGGTGGATCAATATTAATTTTACAGGGTATTTTGTTTAATTAGAAAAAGGTGCCTAAAATGGCCTTCATAACTTTATTAGTAAGTACTGAAGTGGCAAATACAGTGTTGCAGAATTACTGTATCACTTTATATAAGGTCCTAGTTGGATGATTTGTCTTGTAGAGACCATCACACTAAGGGAATGATTTCTGTTTGAATGGTGAAATATTATAGTATTGGCTGAGAAATAATTTTCTGATTAGAAGCAGATATGATTTGGTAAACTGTGAAATATATCCATCCATCCATCCATTTTCCAACCCGCTGAATCCGAACACAGGGTCACGGGGGTCTGCTGGAGCCAATCCCAGCCAACACAGGGCACAAGGCAGGAACCAATCCCGGGCAGGGTGCCAACCCACCGCAGACTGTGAAATATATCCTCTTTCTATTTTGTTACCAAAAACTCTTAAAATCACCATACTGAAATGAAAGCACTTAATTTTTAAAGTTATTGAATGAAAAACCAGAGTTCACTAGTAATGGAAGAAGAATGGTTCAACAAACTAAAATTAAACTGTATACAGTAATTGCGTTATGATTACATGCCCTAATGTGATATTTTCACTTTCACTATTCAGCTGTTTGTCAAAAGACAAACTAAGCAGCACATTTAACATTGTATACTGTTTCAATAAATTCTGCAATAAAGTGCATTTAACATTCATTTTTTATTATTTTGGGTGATGTTTATAAAATGGCATAAAACCCAAGTGACTGTGTCATGAACCTTCATGAAACTGAACAAAGAACAAATTAGTGCTTTATTAACAGTCCATGAGCCTCTAAGCCAACAGATTATCAGAATGCATTTCACAAAAAGCACTGTTTACATTTTATTGCAAAAATCTATAAAATTACCATTTGTCTCTTGTTATGGCTTATGGATGAAGATTTTGCATTGGACTACCATAACTGTACATAGTTTTAGATACATCCTAGGATGTGAAGTCTTTGGGTGTTTCGTGTCTTTCAACATCAGACACAGTCACTCAGGTGACCCAGCCATGATTGATCAGGCCCTGTCTTGTGCCCCAGCAGCAATAGCCTACAATTCAGACCTCCTGATCCAGAGCCACCTGGAGCCCCTCACTGCTGCTTCTATGGTGAAGTTTATGATTCTCCTTTTTGCAGCTCCTGTGATGCCAAACAGAGTGTAGACCTTGAATTATGAGCAGCCAGCACAGCTTCTACACCCCACCTCTATGTGCTCACAAGGAGCATTCCAGCCACTCCTCTAGCAATACTCCACCAGCTCATGGTACAAGTACTGCTTTCGCTCATTGGCCACTTCAATGTGGTCCTCCCAAGGGCCTGCCCAAGCCTACTAGTAGCTCCCAGTCCAATGCCAAGGCTGGATGCTACTGTAGGCTGTGGCTGAAGCAGCTCTCCGACACTGATAAAGGTGATGTCCCTCTGGCTACGGATGACCCTGGTGTTAGCCCTGGCTTGAGCACCTGGTCATGTCACCAGTGGTAGTGGCCCACACAGAGGGCTACTGGGCAGCTACTGAGGATGTGCTCCAATTAGCCCTTTCTGATGCAGAGAGGGCATACTGGAGACTCACTCTTGCCCCAGGTGTATAGATTGACTGGGCTGGGTAGGACGTCATACACAGCTTGAACCATGAAATTGATACACTGTATTTTAGCCCATGAGATGAGGTTCTCCAGGCTATGGAGGATCCACCTGCCACCAGGCACTGATATAGTGGTGACAGTCAGGTCATCCATGAATGCTCTGATAGGGGGCCGCCAAGTGCCAGACTTGGACAGAGGGCCTCTGCACTCAGTCTCAGATGCCTTGACCACCACGTTCATGGCAAGGACAAAGAGAAATTGATTGAGATGGTACACCCAGTTATAATCCCTTTTTCAAGCCGGTGACTGTTAGATATTAAGTTCCCAGTTGTGATGCTAAGCTTGAAGTTCCCATAGTAGTTCAGGATGAGGTCCTTGATCTTGCTGGGTATGCAGTATTCATCTAGAGAAGATTCAACCAGCTTGTGTAGTATTGACTGGGTCACAACTCCAGTATGTTATAGGCATCCTGGAACTCCTGGAATTCCACCTTTCTGTAACAAGGTGTCAATGTACCCATTTTTAGGAGGAAATCTGTCAACCTTCTAGATAGGACACTAAAGAAAATCTTCCACTCCACAATGAGAAGCGAGATAGATCTGAACTGCTGCTGAATGGCAGAGCTAAGCAATTGGAGGTTCTGGACACTGTGGGGTGTCACTGGTCTGGGCTCCTCCTGTGTCTCACCAGGAATAAATCTTGAGCGCTGCACTACACTTCCTTGCACCAAGCATTTCATGTGTGTCTGATGGATTTTCAGGCCTTGCTCGTTCTTGCAGAACTTGCCACAGATGCATCTACTCATCGTTGTCGATATTACATTAGTCAATTTATAAAATTTCTCATTCTATTGTGTATGTGCATATTAATTTTATTTTATTGTAGCATGCACAAAAGTTATGTGTGACCTGTGAACTTCATAACCAATACATTTTTATGTATGTACATTATTTTTAACATTTTCTCTGTCTCCTGTAGCCATCTAGAAGGTAGTGTGGAAAGAATGAGGACTACCAACAATACCAGAAGTCTATCAGTTAAAAATTAAGTTACACCCCCTCTCAAAGACTATAAAACTAGAAGACAGGAAACCATGGGAAGTTTGCCTGTCTTCATTAGAGGAGAATACGTCTGGAATAAAAGTGGGAATATGTCACTATAAAGCAGAGATGAACAAGTCTTTTTCAGCATGATCATTGTTTCACATTGGATGCTGCCATTTTGTGTCTGTTTCTACAGCATTCCTAATTGTGAATAACTGAACATGTACACCGTGTGACGTCACCTACGCGACTATATAAAGGTCAGCCCTGGACACTTCAAACTTATCAGAGATTGAAGATAAAAACTCTACTCATTGATGTGTGCTTTCTTCGTTTTGATCTTCAGTGAAAGAATTTAGGGATCTGAATTATTTACTATGATTTAGCATGCAATGTTGATGCTCATTTTGGTTAAATACAGGTCTACTTAAACATACTGATGACCACTTTAGAGTACTCAGTCTTTGAGTCTTTCAAAAAGTACAGTTTATTTTTTTATCCCCCCACCCCAACCACCCGAAGTGTTTCCTCACTCACTACTGTTCTATCAAATAAAACATAAAACTCATGGATTCTTCAATCCTTCCTGTTTCCATCAACAGCACAGCACTCTCTGTAATACTATCCAAGAGGTAGTGCTTATATTTTACACAGGTTACATAGAAGTCTATACAAACAGACATTACCTTTAAGACACAAATTCACTAACACATTTCCAGTTTCTGTATGCACATTTTGTGTTTAAAAGATTTATTCTAACTTTTAGTATACCAGTAAAACTGTTGTTATTAAATACATAATGGAAAAAGAATTTCATTTGGTATAGCTGCTAATCCAACTTATCACTCACTACTAGGATCAGAGTTATGTACTCGGGTGGATGTCCTATCCATAAATGCCTGCTTCAGTTGTGTGATGTCGCAATGGCCTTCCAAAGCATCATGGGTCATTGGGAAAGAATGTTAAGCCAGAGGAACTTTACATATTCAGGAAAATGTTTGGTGAACAAGATCATTGGCAAATCCAGCAAATTTACTGGGAAAAACGCTTTGCCAAATTTCACCAATTAACACTAATACCTAGATTTATACCACTTGTATCTTATGATATTATCATGGTGTATTTCACTAATGTTCATTACAAAAGAGAAAAAAAGTATCACCATGTATATGTAAATGCACTCAGATCCCATTATAAGTATAACCAATAACCAGTTTGAAATGGTTATACTTATAATGGGATCTTATAATTGTGACCCTACCAACTATTTGCTCTAATAGAAACTAAGATTTATCAGGCAATATTTTCCCAATGTTCAGTCTGGTTGGTGATCACATGCCCATTGTAGCCTCATCTTCCTTTTCTTAGTTGAAAGGAGACCAAGCTGTTTTCTGCTGCTGCCGACCATTTACTTCAAGATAAGACATGCTCTACATTCAAAAATGGCCCTATGCACGCCATTATTTTAAAGAACTATTAGTTGAGTATTTCTGGCCCTTCTGTTAACTTGCATGAGCCTGGACGTTCCCTTTTGATCTTTCTCATTAACAAGGTGTTATTGCCCACAGAACTACTGCTCACTTCATGTGTTTTGTTTATCACATCATTCTCTGTAATTTGTACAGACTGCAATGCTTGAAAATCCTTCTTCTGAGATTCTGAATCCACCACATCTGGCACCAACGACACTTAGATTACAGTGTCTTACCCACTCTGATTTTTGGTTAAATATCAACAACTTGCACACGTCTGCATGTTACAGGATATGTGATGAGTTGGCCGTTTATGTTAACAAGCAGGAAAATGTAATATTGAGGCTAGTTAGTGTACAGTATCTACTACATTAAAATGTAATTTTTTATCTTTTTTCAAAACAAATTTTAATTAACTTTAAAATGTACTATATTTATTATTTTAAAATTATTTTAAATAGATAACAATATACCTAAACACTTTCATTTCATAGGAAAGCTACTGTATATACTGTATATATGACTATAAATTTATCTTTTCAGATTCAAATGAATTGAAAAACAGGGTCATATATAAACATTTCTGAGAATGTTCACATCAAATACATATTTGTATTACACAAAATAACATTCAAAAAATGATTTGGAAAAAATGTATGAGATAGCCATCTAAAAATATTAATAAAAACTGAAATTTTATTAACATGCCTTTGCCTGTTGTGAGTTCTTTAAATCAAAAACTTATATACAATTATTTTTTAGAAAGACATAAGATAAATAAAGGAATAAGAAAAGAAATAAAAGAAAAAAATAAGAAAACATGTATGGGATAACCATTTAATAATAATAATAAGTAGAAAAAAAAGATGAATATCTGAAATATTATTGACATGCCAGTGAATGAGGTTAGTTCTTAAAATTAAAATCTTTTATACATTACGTTTAAGAAATAAATAAGTTAAAACTTATCTACCACCAAAGTGCCTTCAATGTATTTTTTTTTCACAAATGAAGACTGTTATTTTGTGTATCTTCATAATGCTCCCCTCTATGTACAGTTTGTCTTTTAAAAAGTACTATCCAATAAAGTACTTATTGGACACTGAAAAGCTGACACCATTTTGTTTGTCAGTATACAACAGATGGACCTATAACATAATATTGTGCACTTATTAGCCATAATTCACAATAGGAGTAATGAGTAGGATTGTAATGTTTACACTGGATATGAAGTTAAATTAATTTTGCTTTAAACACTTTCAATTTATAATAGCCCATGTAATTATTCCCTCTTCATATAGGAAGTATAGTATAAATGGCAACTGTATAGTTCAAATTTCTGTCTTTTGTCATAATCACCATTCTCCTGTGTACCATCCCAGTAGCAGCATCCAGAGCATACAAGACCAGAGACGATTTTTCTCAGGAATTGCTTCCAGCTACTACTAAGGGATCAAGCATGCCAAAAGATTTAAGAACTTTAAGCTTACTCTACAAGTCATAGAATGCCCTTGTTACCATGTCAAGTGAGCTTTTTCAACAGTTTTATGGACATCATTGCCTGGCTACCCCAAATAGAAAGGAAATTGACTCTTATGTTTTTTCAAGGGATTTTGTTGAGGGTCTGTCCATACCATGAATTGTGAACACTGCAAACAAGTAAATAATCTCAAGTTTCCTCTGTGTTTGCTCGTGATCATAAATGATGGTTAAGTAGTTCAACCAGTGAGGTACATTATTTACTTGAAAACAGTAGATGTAACTGCACTTTGTTACCATTAATCAGTTTCTGACTTGCCATTACTCACAGACAGGCCCAAAGCATTTGAAGACTTTAACTCTTTCAGGGCTGATGTCAACTTCTGTCGAAATTCGGGGGTAGAGGATGGTAATCAGCTGCAAACTACGACAAAACTCGCCTTTACATTTTAATTTTGACTTTCTTTGCTAGAAGGAAAGTTAAGTAGCTTTGTTGATTTAACCTCGATTCCCTGCGTGAGTAGCGAACAGCAAACAACCTCAAAAATGGCATTGAGATCAGGTGAGAGTCTAAATATGTCATAGACGTTTTACGTATTATCGCTGAATTGGACTCTGACTTGTCAGACTTGGAATTTGATGCAAGTGATCAGGAGATGGACATCGAATACGAAAGTGAGGTAGCAGCCTCAGCTGATCATGGTGTTGAACACGTTTGTGTAGCTGATGCGCCTATGGTAGCGTTCGCCTGGGAGGACCACCACTTATGATGACAAGACCATACTGTGTCACACTGCAATTGCCACCACCGCCCACCGGCTGTGCGAAGGCAGCCAGCCCACCCTGCAGTACTGCTGGCCATCGAGGTGCCCCCGTGCAGCCACTGCCTCCAAAGATGCCAAACATGTGCCAACAGCAAACACAGCATGCAGCAACAGATGTTTTATGTTGCTTTCTGTGTGAAACCATTACTTTGTGTGCTTTTCAGAAAACTGAGTTTTTTGGAAAAAATATTCAGCCCTCAAAGAGTTAAAGAAGAGAAATAAAAAACAGAGATTTGGAGGTACTTGTATTACCTGCAGTTTCTAAATGAGAATCTGTCTCACTATTTTGTTTCCCTATTTTGGTGTGCATGGCATAAGGCACCTTCTGGTTTGCATTCTGATTAAAAGGTCAGGCACAAACTGTAATTTCTGTAATGCTTTTACAATAGGTTTAATTTTTTTTGTGTAGATCTTTGATTATTTAAAGGTTAGCGCCATGAAACTGATGACATTCAAAGTCATTTATATTGTACTAGCCTATGAACTCTTTTTATGTTTTCTATTATGCATTCATTGGTTGATGTATTGTCCAAAGATGCCACGTTAAAGTTATTGGAAAGAGAGAGGGTGAAGCAGAGGTGTGTGTTCACTTCTTTTTATTTTTGTCAAGCACTCTTCAGCTTGTGCTCTTCTTTTTAAGTACATTTATGGTTATATGCTCATATTTATTAAGATCGCCCAGGACACAACTTTAAGGAAATTAACTGGTAGAAAAAAAGGATCTTCAATGTGCTAAACATTAGAGATCTCCATAATTAAAATTTGTTATTAAAAATAAACTACTTTCAGTAAGACTATTCATGTACTTTTTAAGTTTGTTTCTCCTACCCGATCAGCACCCATGTCAGTGTGGAGGGACTAAAAAAATCCCAAAAGAATATAACACTACACATAGTCAAACAGAAAATATTATTTAGACAGTCTTCAGCTCTACTCAGTATTAACATTGTCTTTTGTGTTTTACTCTTGCATGGAAGAAGACATATTCCTTAGGCTGGGTCTTTCAGAATTTCACCACTGCAATATGATAAAGCCCTGTTTATTTGCTGACTGTATTATAGCTGTATATCCCTTTCTCTCTGCCATTCTTGTGTTCATCAAAACTGTAACTAGTAATTATTATTCTTAATTTGACCCTCAGCTGATTATATTTAGATACACTGTGTTATCTCAAAGTTTGTTTACCAAATGTAAACCTGATTATCAAATTCCAATGGACTCTTAAAGGTCAGTGTAGACGGCCTGTTTTTTGTAACTTAAACATAGTCCACATGACTTCTCCTAGCTGTGGAGCATAGTGGTTAGTGCTGACACTTCATGGATTCACTGTCCTAGGTTTCAGTTGTCAGTATGGAATTTACATAATCTTCTCATTTCTTTATCATTTTCTTCCAGCATAATTGGTGACTCTACATTAGCCCAGTGTGCTTGAGCTTGTCCTGTAACGGACTGGCTGGTTTCCTTCTTTATAAACAATGCTGCTGGTTATGATCTGGTGCACAATGACACTGAAATGAATTAAGTGTGTTTAAGAACATGTTTTCAAAAAACATTCTTACTAAACTTTTTACAGAATAGATGTAATCATATTTGTACAGATAGGCCCTGTATTTTAAAGGAAAAAACAACATTTCACTTTGCCAGTCCATGGACACTAAGCCTCTCTTCTGCACTACACCAATGCAGATTGTTACAAAAGCATTTTACTACTATTAAATGTATTTTTTTTCTATTCTTCTTATTTACCCCAAGCAGTCTTGATGTTATGAATGTATTTCATATTATACCTGGCAAATGTTAGAGCAGGATCTGGTTAGTTTAAAATTTTAAAACTTGTATATTTTTCATACATTTAACGGACACTTGAAGACTTAAAATATAGTAATAGTTAGTCTATTTGAACCATTATCAGCTACATGAAATGTATTGGTAATTCTACTTAACCTTATGCTTCAAGCTATTTGATTCAAGCTATTTAATAAAGGCATCCAAACTGCAACACTTTTAATTCTCTTATTTTTCACATTCTGCACTCATAGAATAGTATATCTACAAACAACTAAAAACACTTAATGTACAGCAATTCCTCATACATGTCTGGAAAATCCACAACCAAAGTTTCAAACACATTTGCTTACTTTGCAATTATCCAGTGGATAGACATTGTCAAACACAGTGAGATATTATTAATTTTTAGGTCAGTAATGGTGACCTGTCTAGATGTACCTAAGTAACAAAACCTTGCTAAATTCTTTGGTCTTATACGGATGCACAAAGCACCAATGACACTTCAAAACAGAGGCTACCAAAACTACATATGTCAATTACTTACCCCTATGTAACAAGAACTTAACAAAGGCTTTGCTGTGGTACATAGCAATGTATGACTAATAGTTGGGTTGTATGACTAATCCAGGGTTGGTTGAATTATTCACTCTTTATGTTAAAATGTTTCATTATCAACATACCCCATCACAGGGTGTTTTAGGGAGAAAATTACAAAACAGCATGCATACTTAACAGAACAACATGAATAAAAACATCCATCCATCCATCCCGCTGAATCCGAACACAGGGGTCTGCTGGAGCCAATCCCAGGGCAGGAACCAATCCCGGGCAGGGTGCCAACCCACCCACCAAGCACACACTAGGGCCAATTTAGAATCGCCAATCCACCTAACCTGCATGTCTTTGGACTGTGGGAGGAAACCGGAGCGCCCGGAGGAAACCCACGCAGATACGGGGAGAACATGCAAACTCCACGCAGGGAGGACCCGGGAAGCGAACCCAGGTCCCCTGATCTTCCAACTGCGAATCAGCAGCGCTACCCACTGCGCCACCGTGCTGCCCTGAATAAAAACAGCATATACAAAAACTATGAACTGCCAGATTCCAGGGGAAGTATGGAATGATATCTGACAAATCATAAACCACTATCAAAAATGGCTATATAAATCAAATATAACCACAGTATTAAATTAAACAAGAGTCAATGAAAAAAGCAATAGAAAAATTAATGAAAAAATAAGTAAAACAACAAAAATATATGTAATTGTGATAAACTAACCCCTTTAATTACAATTATTATAAACATCACTTGGTAGACAATAAACTGATAGAAGATACGTCAGTACAGCATACAATATGATAATAATACTGCAATCTGATTGTACCACAGTACTGGTAGAAATCCATAATTGATCAAAAATCATTTTAAAAATGTCTATTTGCTCTAATGCACCTAACCTTGCTGGATTAGGCTTTGGCTGCTTGTACTTCTACAATAGGAAAAGTGTGTTGTTGAAAATGGGTGGATGATGGCTTTCTCCTTTCAAAGCATCCTAGTGAAATAAAGGAAGGCATTTTAATGTGATATAAGATCCTACTAAAGATCTATGTTTATACCTTTATCTGTTGATCTCAACATTAACAGGTATGTTAGATTTTCTGCATTTGACAAATCTAGATCATAAAGAGATGAAAAAATAATTTGAATGGATTGAATAGCCATGATGACTTTCAAATTGCTGGGAGATCCTTCTGTTTTGCTGTTGATTTTGCTATTTGTAATTGCATTTATAATTACAGAACATATTTGAATTCAATTAGCAAGCTTTTTTGCCACTAGAAAATGGAAGTACTGTATTGTTGAATTCCAGCTAAGAAGAACATTACTATATCTTAATTTAAAATGTATAAATCTCAAATCCAGCCATTCACTTTCAATTCAGTGTTTCCTAACTTGGCTGCATTAGGTGAATATAGATTACTAAATAGTTTCTGCTATTATCTGTGCATTTGGAAACAATTCTTTACTATCTTCACTATAGGTAAAAAGTGGTTGTGTTTTCAAGGTAATAATAATAAGGTAATAATTATTATAAGGTAATAATAAGGTATTATATTAAGCCATCATCTCCTTTAAAAACATTCCCTTGCAAGATTTAGATGTCTATCCTATTAGTTCCTTAGAATTATTTGTTTACCACTTCACGGAAAAATATGCACATATCTGAAAGAGTTATAAGCAAATACAGACATTCTTTGAAGTGTAGTTTCATGATGTAATATGGCCTTATTTGATTCCCTATCTAACACTGCAAAGCTGATCTCTGCACTTTGCAGAGGAACTCAAGATGTTGATTCATGTCTTTTCACTAATCAGTTGGTCTATTGTGTACCTTTATTTGCTTGCATTCCAGATGTAAAGTTGAAGGCAATAGAGTGTTTTTTCCCCAAAGAAAGCTGCTTTCTACAAGAATGCTGAATTACAAAGCTCACGTCAGTATACAACCGCAGTAGTCAAACCTTTTCCTGCTGCTTGAAAACTCTGTATTGGTTACGAAATAATACTCATCATCCACAAAAAGTAACTAAAATGACAAAAAATATATAATTATGATAAACTAACTTCTATAATTACAATTATAATAAACATCACTTGAACGATAAGTTAATTTCAGATATAACATGCATATAAAAAATATGAGTAAACAAATAGAAACAATAAATGAGTTTATATAAATTATAATTATTGATAAAATATGCAAAAATAAAATAGTGTACAAAATACAGAGTTTAACTTCATATATTTCCTATTTTAACAAGAATATTTAAAATTTGCTGTAAGTTTAACTTTATAACACACACTCCTTTAAAATAAGAAAATAACCAAATCCAACATGGGAAGACATATAAGAAGAATAGCACATTAGAGTACTATGTGGAAAATAAACATTTTCATGACTAGTCCTCAAGCCCAAACAATAAGCAAAGGAGCACACAGTACACAATGTTTTAATTTATTACAAAAATAAAGCCCACATGGGACGGTTAAACACAATGAAGAAATATAAAACACAATAAAGAAGGTGAAAAAAATAAAAAAGCTCCCCAATAAGCCTTATTACAATGGATTTGTCCTTTATTAACATGTTGGGTTCTTAAAGCACTTACTGTCAAGTGAACACTTCTCCAAGCAGACTGCTGTACCATTGTCATCATCTGTGGGCTCTTCTTTGTAACTATTCCAGTCCTTGCCTCCATTCCACTCCTAATTCAAATTTGACTCTGTCATTAAATACATTCCCTGTGTCAAGATTGCCCTCTAGAACTTAAGGGCAACTGAAGACGTCCCCGTAGTTCTGACCATTAATTGCTTAATTATTTAAAGGACGAGGGAATTCAGAGATGTCTACCTAATATAAAACAGAGTTGAAGGCCAATCATAACCTAATGAGCCTTCCTATGTGTAGAGCTTTTATTTCATCTCCCCTGGTACACCTGCTTCATGGAATCCTTCCATTATTTGGAGACACAAAAATGGTATCCTGCCATATTGTTATGATTGTTATGATTCATGACATTTCTTCGAAGGCTTACTGTGCTGAAATGTTGTTTTTTTTGGTGGATACCACCATTTTGCGCAGCCTTCTTCTGGATACAGCAATTTGTTGCTGGGGAATAGCACCAGACGTTGAACATTGTTACATCACCGCTGCAATAGTATAAGAGTTGATGTCTTGTGAGTATGCAGATTAACAAAAGAGATTTGTGTATGTTATTTTCTTAAATTCTAGTCTTGATTATTATTGCTATTCCTTTTGACTTTGATTTTTTGGTAAATGTTTGGATTTCAATGGCAGTTACTCTGACTTCCCAGTTATGACTCCTTTTGCATTTACACCTTCCATCCATCTCCATGTCTGTTTAAATTTCATTTCTGTGCAGCCACACTCTTTGCATCTAAAGGCTTGTTTCATGTGCTGATGAGCTTGAACAGCACTGCAGTACCAGTCTTGACTTGGCTTGCTTTCACAATGATCAGTGCAAACAGTTTTAAAAAGTCTAAATCAGAAAGATATTTTTAATGATGGATCTATGAAGGATTGCCAACAATTTGCCAGGGAGAAAAGCACACCATGTATGGCACAAGTTAAGGAAAAGTACCATTGCAAAACAAAGTGAAATGTATACCACACTAGAATTGAGAGAAAAGCTAAACATAACAGTTTTGGGAAGGAAGAGATGCCACATGGCCATAAGCCTAGAATGTGAGCATAGTGCTCTAGAAAGAGCAACAAAAGCACAAAAAAATGGAGAGAAAGTAATTTTTGAAAGAGCAGGACTAGAAAATGAGATGTAGTTAAAGATAGATACAAAAATTCAACTCAAAGGTCAAACTGTACTTTCAAGAAGTGAAAAACCAAAAAACAATACTTGTGGTCAAAACAACATTGCGAACAAATCATATGCCTGAGAGGAAAAAATGAAAGAATTATGCTAGTCTTTTAGAAGGTTATCCACAAACTTGGATTAAAAATGGCCACAAGTGTCATCCTTTTGTCCTGCCAGAAACTGATAACAGGTCACGACCTCTTACATCACACCCCAGCAACCAGGAAGCCATGTCTTAATGAAAGGGTCACAAAACAGCAGTGCCCATAACTAAACAAAATTGTATCAGAATGGCACCAAAAATTTCAACAACATTAAAGTAATTTTTAATTTGAAAAACAACCAAATATTTGGAATTCCAATAATCCAAACTCTAATAAGGGATGAGTAGAGAGCAGAATATTTGCTAGAAAAGACTATGAAACAAACAATAAAGCAATATCATAACATCTCCCTCCTCCTATGGTGTGTTTTCAGGATGTTTCTTCTAGTAGAAGGAAAGCGGAAATTAAACTTTGACAATAGCTGAGGAACATGAATATCCATGAAACTTATCCAAGAACAGTCCTCAGTATTATAAGTGTTTCCTACTGTAAGTATTCCATTGTAGAAACATTGAGAGTGAGAGTCCAAGATGGACTGAACTCCTCTGTATCATCCATAGAAACAGATGGAGAAGAGGAATGTGAGGTATAGTTAAGATTACTCTCTAGTTCCAACTGTAACTTAAAATGAGCTGGCAAAGCCAGACTATGTGAAACAGGACCAACTGTTCTCCTAATCATATGAGGAGCAATAAATCATGGTGCCAGGTACCCGTTTTCAGATATCTTGCATAGCAAGCTACTTCTCCTGCCCAATCTTAAATACCAGAGCTGCTCTCCATTTTTGGTCCACAAACCACTTGGCAGAGGCTCCCGCAATTTCGAACCAGCTGTCACCTTCCTAACAGCAAAGTACTCAGCAATGCTGAAAACAGAGGAGGAGACAGAAAGAAAATCTAATATCCAAGGTTGGAGACCAGACCAATTCAGTTGGTGAAATATGTAAGGCAGGGTGATGTAAAATGTTCCTTGCAAAAAGTTCATGCCAGTTTACAAAGGAAAAATTAACTGTTTATGGAAGAAATCTTTCCAAGTCTTGAATTACCTGTTTGGTTTGGCCACTAGATTCAGAGAGGTATTGTAAAGTTAAAATAACAATACATCCATTCCAGTCACAAAAAAACTCCAAATTCAGGATACAAATTGTGAATCTCTGTCTTAAATTATAGGTAATGGAAGAACTAGTAGGCATTCGATGTGTTGTTCATTTTTGAAGGAAAATAAAGTCTGCATATTTTGAAAAACAATATACTACCATTAATATAGTTGTAAACTCATTGGAGATGGAGATATTTTCTCATGGACGATTAGGTGCTAGGATAGCATGTAATAAACTAATAGTGAACCCCTAATATGACTTCACTTTACAACAAGTTTCACAGACAGCTATGTAGTCAGGATTATTCTCATTCATGTTTTCCCAACAATAATAACTATTTAGCATCATTAAAAGTCTGAGCAACTCCAGCAAGCCCAAACATGGCAGATTTATGACCCCACGCCGATACTTTGTATTAGCCAGTGAGGGGCTAATCAGATATTTCCCAGGATAAACCTGCTGGATTCAGTGGGAGAGTAGAAACTAGACACAACAACTAATAAGTCTCAAAATTGTAGCAAATGCCCCCAGCACAGAAAGGGTCAATGTGATCCTTTGGCTGTATATAAAGGGCTGACAAAGAATCTTTATGAAAGATGCTTTTATACACAAAATGCTCAAAAGAGTGCAAAATGGAACAAATGAATGTTTTTGTAAAATGCAATCTTGTAGCTAACAAATGTCCCCATTATAATAATCCAAAAAGTGTAGTCAAAAACAAAGCAGAGGTCAGGTGTTAGGAGAAAAATAAATAAATCACAAAAAACTTGAGAACTAACCACACCAAGTGTATAAAATGGATGGCATTTGATAGGACTGGAGGAGGTTAAATACAGAAACAGACAGGTAGTCCCACCTCTTGGGGAACTATCCACAAAGTGTAAGACACATAACAGAACATCAATACAAACCTAAAAACATAACTAAACAAAATTAATTATTATAAACATAAAATAAATAATTATTATAAACATATAAATATCACTTTAAATTAAGCATAAAAGACGTAAAAAGACGTATAAACAGAAAGCACAGAACATTCACTGGTAAAACATAACACTCTGCTCCTCAACTCTGGAGCAACATTACATTTTTCTGTTGGGACCTTTTTTGGATTTGGGGTATTATCAGACCTTATCAAATCCTCTACTTTCTCTAAAGATGAAGTGAGTGTAACCCTAGGGTTTTATTTATTTTATTTTTATTTTTGTGATGAAAGGATGGTTTCAGGGTCTGTGGGTACCTCATCTGATTCATGAATCCTAGACAGAGCTTCTGCTTTTCCATTTCTGTCTCCTGAACAATAAACAATTGTGAAATCAAAGCACCTAAAAACAGACCCCACCTCACTTGACAAGCATTTAATTTTTTTGCATCATTCAAATATGTACGATTTTTGTGATTAATGTAAACAACAATCAGAAAAGTGGTTCCCTCAAGTCATCACCTCCATTCCTTGAAAGACATGCCAACATCATAATTCTGCTCTTCAGAGAAAAGTTTCTTCGAAAAGAATGCACGGGGATGAACTAAACCAGTGTCTTGAAATTTCTGCAATGAGTAGGCTTCTACTCTGATTTGACAACTGCTTCCACTAAGAACTGTATTTTAGGGTCCAGATGTCTTAATACATGTGCTTTAGTAAATATAGACTTAAGATTAATGAAAGCCTTTTGTGGTTCTATGGGCCAATTAAGCTTTTTCTGACAATCCTTTGTTAAGAAAGTAACAGGAACACTAACTGAACTTAAATTCTTAATGAAGTGTCGATAATTATTTGAGAAACCAAAAAAATTGTTGAACCAGTTTCACGCTCACAGGTAGTTTCCAGTCTAAATTGTGGGTATATTAGATCTGTCCATTGCCAGCCACCTATGGGAAATTTCACAATTAAGAAACAATCCTACTCCTGGTGAAATTTGCTGTTTTCTAGTTTAACAAAAACGTGATTTTCCTGTAAATATTGTAAGACGTCCTTTATGGTGTCAAATGTGAGTGTCAAGATCCTTAGAAAAGATGAAAATGTCATCTATGTAAACCAATGCATATATACCCAACACATTATAAAAGATGTAATTAATAAACAATTGAAAAACTGCAAGTGTATTTGCCAAATTATAGGGCATTATTTTATATAGTGACTGTCTGAAGTATCAAGTGAGGTTTTTCATTGTTACCCTTATGAAATCTGAGTAAATCGTATGTATGTTTTAAATCATACTTTGCAAAGATAGTTGACTCAGTTATTTGAATAAAGAAGGATGAAAAGGGGAAATTTTATAATAGTTTTTTTTTACTGTATAGCATCTTCTGCTGCCGGTAGGTTAGCTGAGCTGGTGCCGTGCTGCTATTCATCAGCCATCACAGGTTAATTGCTCTCATTTCAAATGAAATGGTACATAAAAGCTGTAATAACTAGACGCGGCTCCAAAAAATGTAAAATTGGTCCTCTTTTTGCTAGCTTGCATTTATCCAAAATCTCTGCTGCTAACCAGTTTACACTAATAATAATCGCTACACACAGTTAGGGTTCTTTACTTCTTGTTCCTCTACACTTCAGAATAAATACTCACAGGGTGGGTCATTGGCAGGGGCTTCTTTGTCATTGTTAATTTTCAGTCATGCCAAAAACAGAACCAGACTTCTCTGTACCGAAAGCCACTGCTCACACGCTCCAAAAGCTTCCCCCCAATTCCTGAACACACCAAAAAAAAGTTGTCTGTTTACTAAGAAGCATACTTGAAAACTTCCATCCTTTCATCCATTCTCTTCCGCTTATCTGAGGTTGGGTCGCAGGGGCAGCAGCTTGAGCAGAGATGCCCAGACTTCCCTCTCCCCAGCCACTACTTCTAGCTCTTCTGGGGGAATCCCGAGGCGTTCCCAGGCCAGCCGAGAGACATAGTCCCTCCAGCGTGTCCTGGGTCTTCCCCTGGGCCTCCTCCCGGTTAGACGTGCCCGGAACACCTCACCAGGGAGGCGTCCAGGAGGCATCCTGATCAGATGCCCGAGCCACCTCATCTGACTCGATGCGGAGGAGCAGCAGCTCTACTCTGAGCCCCTCCCGGATGACTGAGCTTCTCACCCTATCATTAAGGGAAAGGCCAGACACCCTACGGAGGAAACTCATTTCAGCCGCTTGTATTCGCGATCTCGTTCTTTTGGTCACTACCCATAGCTCATGACCATAGGTGAGGGTAGGAACATAGATCGACTGGTAAATTGAGAGTTTCGCCTTGCGGCTCAGCTCCTTTTTCACCACGACAGACCGATGCAGAGCCCACATTACTGCAGATGCCGCACCGATCCGCCTGTCGATCTCACGCTCCATTCTTCCCTCACTCGTGAACAAGATCCCGAGATACTTGAACTCCTCCACTTGGGGCAGGATCTCGCTACCAACCCTGAGAGAGCACTCCACCCTTTTCCAGCTGAGGACCATGGTCTCAGATTTGGGGGTGCTGATTCCCATCCCAGCCACTTCACACTCAGCTGCGAACCGATCCAGAGAGAGCTGAAGATCACGGCCTGATGAAGCAAACAGGACAACATCATCTGCAAAAAGCAGTGACCCAATCCTGAGTCCACCAAACCGGAACCCCTCAACACCCTGGCTGCGCCTAGAAATTCTGTCCATAAAAGTTATTAACAGAATTGGTGACAAAGGGCAGCCCTGGTGGAGTCCAACTCTCACTGGAAACAGGTTCGACTTACTGCCGGCAATGCGGACCAAGCTCTGGCACCGATCATACAGGGACCGAACAGCCCTTATCAGGGGGTCCGGTACCCCATACTTTCGGAGTACCCCCCACAGGATTCCCCGAGGGACACGGTCGAATGCCTTTTCCAAGTCCACAAAACACATGTAGACTGGTCGGGCAAACTACCATGCTCCCTCCAGGACCCTGCTAAGAGTGTAGAGCTGGTCCACTGTTCTGCAACCAGGACGAAAACCACACTGTTCCTCCTGAATCCGAGGCTCGACTATCCAACGGACCCTCCTCTCCAGAACCCCCGAATAGACTTTTCCAGGGAGGCTGAGGAGTGTGATCCCTCTGTAGTTGGAACACACCCTCCGGTCCCCCTTCTTAAAGAGGGGGACCACCATCCCATTCTGCCAATCCAGAGGCACTGTCCCTGATGTCCATGCGATGTTGCAGAGACGTGTCAACCAAGACAGCCCTACAACATCTAGAGCCTTGAGGAACTCCGAGCGTATCTTATCCACCCCCGGGGCCCTGCCACCAAGGAGTTTTTTGACCACCTCGGTGACCTCAGCCCCAGAGATGGGGGAGCCCACCTCCAAGTCCCCAGGCTTGAAAACTTATACAGCAGGCTCCGGTTACTCAGAAATCTTCCCTTTGAGTAATGGTGCATCAGAGAGTAGTTCTATGGTGCATTCAAATTTATGATGTGGCAGAAGTTGTAAAGATTTACAGTACCTTTTTTTTTTACTAAATACATTTATCCTGGGGGTACGTTAGGTGTGATGTTACATACAAAAATTGACAACCCCTTATTTAAGCAATGATCTTTAAAGAAAGATCTCCACTGCATTATGTAGTTTATTCTCCAGTCAATAGTAGGGTTGTATCTTTGGAGCCAAGGTAGAGGCAAATTATCTAAAAGAATGAAAAATGAATAATAAAGAAAGTAGTGCTTTCCACTTGCAAAGCCTTGACAAGAAGAAAATTGATGAAGTTTGCTGCTGCTCCTGAATCCATTGGCTAATCTGGGAATCAGTAAGAAATTTTTACAGGAATTTTGACTATTATGTCCCACCATACCAACTTGTAAATAAGCAGAATCGTCTATGTGATTTATTTTGTATTATTTTTCATATCAATAACAAAGTCATTTTCTTGCTAGTACTTACCATTTGCCCTTTAATTGTTTTAGGTTTTTTTTACTAGTGAAACTATATAATCAAACATGTTATTACATAGATAAGTCATTCAAGTTCATTCATTAAATTACATAGGTCCTAATTAACCCTGTTAATCGTGAATGTCATGGAAAACATGTCTCATCTCGGGGTCAGATATTGCAGCAATCCAAATTTCTGTACTGCCTCAAATGAAATGACTGCATTTTTTTTAAAGAGGAAAAAATGCTCTTAAAGAGCATTTAAAGAGGCCAGAAAATGCTTGATGATATACACAGAGATCAAAACCAATGATTAATCCATACTTTCAACAAGCCAAAAAAAAACCAGGGTCAAAAATGTTGCCAAAAAGTTATATTACTGAGAGAAAGAAAATAATTGCACTAGTCTTTTAGGAAGTTATCTGCAAATTCAAATAGGAAATGGCCACTAGTGTCAACCCTTGAAAATGTCAGTAACTGATGACAGGTCAGGACTTCTGAGATTACGCCCCCAGCTACCGGGAAATGGTGTCTTAACATTGAACCCACAAAATGTTAGAGTCCATAACTAAACAAACTAGTCTCAGAATGGCACAACATATCTTCAACAATGTTAAAAACATTTTTAATGAAAAAAGGAGGATTGTGACAGTACCTGCAGTATTAAATGTATACTGTAGATCGAGGCTCCCTTGTTAATTGAGTGCTAATAAATATACTGGAGACTTAGTGAGTTAACATTCCAGTTTTGTGTGCGAGGGTGAACTTTGAGTAGCAATAAACTTATTATTGGAGAATTACTGCACATCTGTTATTCTATCCTCCACTGAATTGGAAAATGTGTGACTTGTATTGTCTCCAAATAATCTTCTTATTAGTTCTTTACATGATTCAGGAGAGAGCATTAAATTTAACAGAACTAATGCATGTTCAGAGCATTCTTCAGTAGAATACTTACCTTCGGTTTTGAAATTTCCATTTTCTCATGTTACATTGAAGTATTGTAGTGTAATATTAATGCATGTTGATTTAATGCTTGCATGTGTAGAAAAATGTAATTCTGTTGAATTTGTCAATTGAAGTGCTTTAGAAGTTGAATACATGAGACAAACAACTGGTATACATTTGGTTATGCTGGAGAGTAAGAAACATGCCTTAAGTTTAATTGTGGTTAATTCCATACTTTACATAGTTGCTCGAGTGGATAATTTAAAGACTGCACAAAACAATGCTGCACAACCAAGATGCCTGCGTACTTGCTGAAACCTGTCTTTACAGGTAAAGACCAAAATCTTAGTTGCAATGTGGTTTTAGCTGACAGCATATATGTAACACTATAAGGACTAACAGTGGATTTACACTAATTTTTTTTAACACTGATCTATTGTTGACATACCATTTTCTATGTCCTCTCAATGACTTTAGCAATTTTATGGTATTGAATTTGAAAACGCCATATTAAGTACAATTATATTACTATTAGTTTGTCCTATTTGAGATAATATAGCATATCGCTTTCCCACTGAGTTTTTGCAAAAATAATTGGATTGGTCTTGGATAATCACAGAAGTCAAAAACAATTCTCAGAAAATGTTTTCTTGACCTTACTTACTTTGCAGAGTGGTTTCTAAAGTTCTTATTACATCCAAATATCACAAAAAGCTTTTATATTGAAAATACAGTTATCTCTCTTGCTAATTAAATAATTCCATATGTTTTTAAATATTACTGAAAGAGTCATGCTTTTGCCAATAAATGAATGGATAACAACTAGGAACATTAAGCATCTAACTGTCATGAATGGTAAGAATTTTAATTGAGTGGCAGACAAAAGTAAAGACATCCAAATTTGAGGGATTTCCCAAAATAATGGTTAAAAACAATAGTAATGGTTGTCAATAAATAATACCAGTCTTCAAAATTCAATGGGGCAGAGAAAAGTCACAACCAAAAAATATTTATACAGCTCAAGCCAAGTCTTTTGCAAAGTCATTCTTTTAGGGTTTAAATTTTAAAGTTTTATATATTAAATCATGACATCATAATAACCAAATACACAAAATTTTGATCCCCATTTAAATGGGCACACACACTGGCAGCATCTTCAGATAGAAAACCATAATGATCCTACCAAAATAGTGAAAAGAAATTGTAAGCAATTGAAAATAAAAATTAATAACAAAGAAGTATGTTCAACCAATGTAAACAAATAAATAATATTTTACTGACAAAAAACAGTAAGAGTGCAGATACAGAATGTATCTATTGTGGATCTCTTTATAAATAACTAGATACAATATGTGAGACAGACTTTAAATAAAGCAATTGCCCTCAAAACAAAATCTAGATTAAATTAAAAAGAAATTCCTATGGTTTAATGATACCACATGTGCTCACCTAAACTACATTGAGCACTGAATAAAGTAGTTAAATTCTAGGCACAGAAGTCTCTTTGGTGAGGTAACAAAATGCTCCTTGTTCTTTCACTGATAGGCAAAATGAAGTAAGAAAAAAAAAATAGAAGCCACACTTACATTTTAGTTAGAACAACAGTTGATGTAACACCCCTGCTACAATCAGGGTATTAGTGTAAGAGTCTGAGTGCCCAGTAGTTGTCAAAGGTACTGTATATGTCTTGTGCTCCATGTGTGCTCTTCCAGTAGTTGCAAACACAGAAGTCTACTGCCATAGAATTTAGTACTAGCTAGGAAGTATGCCTTTACAAGGCACCAGTAGTAACAGACCTATTTAAGTTACCCTGAAAAAACTGGCCTGCAGGAAGAAGCCAGGTAAAAAAGCATTTAAATTTAAAATTAACTCACGTAGAGGATAGTAGGACCCATCTCTTAAATTAATCCTGATAACCATGTGACCCATATAGTCAGATTAACATGATACAAAGCAAAGGTTGGGGGTCAGAAGTAAAGGTTTTCATAACCAATGGTTGTGTTGTACAGTACAACTCACCTTGCCAATTCGCACTTCAACATTTTTTGTCAATGCCAGTAAGGTATGAATCATTATTTTACATAGAACCCTCCACAGAAGAAAATTCCAAGGCACACATAGACTTTCCAATGAAAAGAGACAACAATTAGTCAAATGACTCACAGAATATGCATATGTATTTACCATACAGACTAAAAATATGTATAACTTGCTAGATACTGTGTTTACTCAAATTTCCCACTATGCCTAATACTGGCTCATCAACCACGCTTCCTGATTCATGAGTTTCTGCTATCGCTCTTTACTTTGTTACTAAACTAAAAACAGATTCTACTTGAGAGTCTTGCATTTTGGACATTGTACCAGTGGATGCAATGAATGGTTGAACAATTAGAGGCTTAGAGTTAATGAATGGTCTCTTATTTTTTTCCCAGCTTGTGGGCTATGGCAGAATTGCAGGTGGATCACAGCCAGCCTTGGTCAAAACTCTGCCCCCAGTTTACCAACGATCGCTCTAACAACAACATGTGATTCACAGTGGTAGAGTAACACATAGATCACAGCTGATTCTGAACAATAACCTTTACCCCTGCTCTGGCAATTGGACACGATTCATCTAACAGTGGTGATTGTGTGGGACAACCCCACCTCCACATTGATGAACATGCAAGATTCATAGAGGGGGACCACCAAACTCCCCCTGCTCAGACAATCACACTAAATTCACAGAGAAAGACTAATGTGAATCCCAAACACACTGCCATGTGAAAAACTGGGTTGTGACACCACAAACACTAGTCTAGTCAAACTTCAAAACTAAACCTCTCTTGAGATGTGTGTCAGAAACTTTAGCAAGCTTTTTATGCCAAAAAATGAACAGGTGTCATCAATTCGATTTAATTCTGCAAGAAGTGTGATAAAATTCCTCCACACTGCTATAAGGAAATAATGAATAACCATAGGAAATATGCAGTTATTATTATTATTATTATTATTATTCACATATTTATACAGTGTTTATTATATTTTATTCCTTTAAAATGTATTTTTGTGATATTGGCATTCATACATCATGCGTTTCGTTATTTACACACGGACTATGCTTCGTCCTAAGCATGTGTATGATCAGTTTGTTTTTACAAACAAGATGGTCCTTACTAAAACATTGATATATACCAGATTTTCCCTTTAATAACAAATGATAATAATAACAAATTTGTTCTGATCATGTTTCATGAATGAGACCCAATGGTTTTAAAAGGCATTATAAGTACTACAGAAATGAGATCATAAACTATTATTTAAGGCCTACGTTATTTCTTTTGCTTAAATGAAAGTTACATTTATTATTCAATACCAATACAATTGCACCATAGCATGTAAGTAAATATGCATTCAGTTTTAAAGGTTTGTTTTTGGTTCTTTTCATGAAATGCTCTACACATCATTATAAAAATCTTTAGTCCATTTTTGGACACATTCATGCCATTTAATTCATCTGGTTGGTGACTAAAAAACTGTTGTGATTCCAGCAGAGCACCAATGCTATTTTGCCAATTACATGAGGATCCCACTTGCTGGCCCAGGTGTCAGCCATATCAACAGGTTGAAATTAGATTTCTGTGCTTTTAAGTATGAAACCCTCATTTGTATATTCATCTTACTAGTATTTTATAATCCTAAAATCATTTGTATATTCATCTTACTAGTATTTTATAATCCTAAAATCATATGGAGCCCCTATGATTGCCAGATTAAGTACTAATCTGGTCATTATGGTGCCACTGTTCATGTAATTCAGTAGAAGAAAAATGTCCTCTAATTATAGGGAAAATGTCTGGGAGTCCTTTATCTTCCATATAAAAATTATAGGTCAAGACCCTGTGAATATGATCCCATAATGTGTTTCATCAATACATTCTACAGAGTAATAACTTCCCTATTAAAAAGTGAAATAACCTCTCCTCCACCTATATTCATTACACCTTAATGTAACTGAGGTAATTTTGTTCATGTTTAGCTCTATTCAGTCAGTGTTTACAGCTTTTACAAAGGATATGCTTTCTTTGCAAACAAGAAAATAAGCAAGATTCATTCTGGGACCAGTAATATAAACCCAAGATTCCCATAACGACACACTGTATTGGTCAATTACATTGTTTGTCAGAAATATATTCCTTTTATTTCACAAATCTAATCTCTTCTGAATAATATCTTGTTTCTTTTTGCCATAATACAAGGTGTGAACATGCAGTTTTTACACCAGAGAAAACTATTATAAGCACAAAGGTCTCTGTTTCACTTACTCTGAATGACTAACACAAGTAGACAAGTCTCTTAAATATTATATCATAGGTTTGTCCAGAACAGTAAGACAAGTTTAAAAAAAAGCCAAGACTTCTGAATCAATAAACTGGATTACTTTAATGCTATTTACTCTAGAGGATTTAACTTGTCATAAAAGTGCAATGTGTGATACAACAAAAGTATTAGCTATGTCTAAATTTTTGTAGCCTGAATTGTGTATCTATGGTAAAGTAAAAATGCTAAGTAAAACAACTTCACTGACAATATATCTGTACTTTATTATGATACATTTCATGGTTTCTGACAAAAAGTATCCATCCATCCATCTTCCAACCTGCTGAATCTGAACACAGGGTCATGGGGGTCTGCCAGAGCCAATCCCAGCCAACACAGGATACAAGGCAAGAACCAATCCTGGGCAGGGTGCCAACCCACCGCAGGACACACACAAACACACCCACACACCAGGGCCAATTTAGAATCACCAATCCACCTAACCTGCATGTCTTTGGACCGTGGGAGGAAACCGGAGCACACAGAAGAAACCCACAAACTCCATGCAGGAAGGACCCGGGAAGCAAACCCAGGTCTACTAACTGCAAGGCAGCAGCGCTACCACTGCACCACCGTGCCACCCAAAAAGCATCCATTTAGTCAAAATAAGTATGACCATTTTATGCATGTATGCATTAAAAGTCAATTCATTTAACCAGTAAGCAAAAGGCAGAAGCACACACACACACATCAGCAGCAACTTTAGCATCATCAGTTCAGCTAACCTGCATATCTTGGGACTGTTGAAGGAAACTGGAGAACCCAAAGAAATCCCATATGGACATAAAAAGAAGATGTAAACTCCATTTAGGGAACACCAAAGATTTGAACCTCAGTCCCCTTGTTTTAAGGCAGCAGCAATACCACTTTGCCACCAACTATAGTCCCAGTTTGCCAGATGGTTATTTTATAATTAAATTATATTCTGAGCACATGTAAGCATACCGACAAATATTGGGAAAAAGAAAACTTTCTGTAAGTAGCAAAAAAGTTGAGTTCATATTGTACGAGTACACAAAATGTTATATCATTTGGAGGTATTGTTAAAGCAGTTATAATGGTGCTGCATCAAGTGATCCCACAAATAAATGATGTATTTTATAATTTGATTGTATAATAAAGTTATAATATGATAAATTAAACCTGGGGGATAAACGAAGTAAGTCTTAGACACTTACATTGTTGTTTTTTTAAAGCTGTTTCTATTGCCTTGTGGAATTAATTTAATCTGAAAATAATGACTTGGGCCAAGAGATGATCTTACATAAATATTTTACTTAAAATTAAATAATTCATGTTTTATGCCTTTAATGCAGAATTTTAAAACTGTATTCCAACCAAGTTGAGGCAAAGAGGTGGTATTAAACTGCACAAAGTGGGCCTTCTTTTATTTCTGTAGGCTTGTGAAGCTTAAGTGATTATATCCTAATAGTATGTTCCTTTTCTTAGCTGCCACTAAAATGACACATGATTTCTGGTATGAAGATTTTAAATATTCCAATACAGACATTTACTAAATGGATGGCAATGTATCATTAAAAGAAATTCAAGAAAGACAAAGTATAGGTCTCTGACACTACTATTCATTTTTAGTTTTGAGGGATAACATTCAGTAAAATTACAATCCTAAGTGAAAACAAGTATTTTTGTTTTCTACAAATGGTTGTAGCCTGTGCAACTTATAAGAGAACTGGCATTACCTTACATTAATTTTTATATATGGATGGGAGCGTGCAAAGTTATTTTATGTAGTAATTATTAGAATAAATGTCTTTAGACAGATGGTGTGGTTTAATATATACAGTTTAATATGGTAGAAACCATACTGATTTCATCTCCAAAATAAAAAAGTATGTATAATATATATTCAGTAAAGACAAACACTATCAAAAATGTCCCTTTTCATTGTTATCTACCCACTGTCTCATTTTGAGGTAAGCTTCTTTACTTGAATAAAATATACTTTATAAATACCATAGAGGAAGCACTGGCATCCCAGCTATGACTGATGGGGGATGATTCCTTTCCTAGCCAAGAGGCCATAATGAAATGACTGTGGGAGTGGGGACATTATATGGCTTTAACACCTTGCAATCTTCATCCCAGTAGAGAGTGAAGAATAAAGGATTGGCTGGGTGAAGGTTGATACAGGGAGCAGTTTGTTGTCTCGCATAGCAGGTGGCAGTCATCCTGTAGGTTGATCCCAGTTAGGATACCCACAGGGTGGCACTGGAATTGAGAGTTTGGAAGCACAGCCCTGCTGGGGCCCTTGAGTACTGCCACAGTGCACTGCCAGAGGAGGACTACCCTGGTTTCCACACAACCTGGAAGTACTCTAGACAACTAATGCCATGACACCAGGTCTGGTTTAAAGAAGTCCCATTGCCTCATTTGAAGGAGTCAGAATTGGGAGGTAGTGGGCAAAGCTCATCTGAAGGAGTGGAAGGAGAGAAAGATAGTTGACTTTATGTATAGTTATGCTATTTTGGCTGTATTCATTCTTGGAAGGTGTTGGAGGAAATAAAAATCCTGTATTTTAAGACCAGAGTCATGAAGGGTTCTATTGTTTCTGGGGTTTGAGGCGCCCCCAACCAGTTACAAATTTATATTGATTTTACTAGTGATTTCATCTCAAGTACCCACAGAGTTATACCTTACCTTATAAAAATAATTGTTATCTGTTATTTATTTTTTTTGTTCTTTATTTCGCCATTTACAATTTCTTGTATTAGGAATTTGTTAGTTTTCACATACCCCTTGGGGTCAGAGCGCAGGGTCAGCCATTGTACAGTGCCCATGGAGCAATTACAGGTTAAGGGCCTTGCTCAAGGGCCCAGCAGAGTAGGATCTCTTTTGGCAGTGACAGGGATTTGAACCGGCAACCTTCGAGATACCAGCGCAGATCCTCAGCCTCAGAGCCACCACTCCGCCCCTATTAGTGTATTATCTGTTATTATGTGAACTCTCGTTACATTTTTTGTATGGGTTAATTTTTCATATCTGATCATACTGCTATGCTTTGAAAAGAGGTGCTTTGAAAATGATGGTTGTTGTAAAGAGTTTATCTATCTATAATACATGTGTGGTCACAGGTAAAGGACCTAATGTGCTTTGAACTTTGTATTTTTTCAATTAGTCTTTTGAGTTCTTACATATAAAGCTGTCAATTCTTTGTTTCTTTATTTCAACATACAATAAAACTTTGCTTTGATATGCAATACACTGTATTGGTTCTTAATTTTTATCCCTTTGCTCAATGTCACTTCAATACAATCAACACTATTGTAAAGAATTAATACTTTTAACCTTTATGTGTGACTTCAGGGTGTGTTTTTGTTATTAAATATGTGTGATACCTGTGTGAAAGTTTAACTCTCACCTTTTGTATTTAAGTCACTTAATCCAGTTCAACTGATGGGATGTTCTTGCTTTAGTTTTGTAATGAAGGAGTAAAAGAAATGCAGGTAAGAAAAATCTACCCATGTGTGTTTATGAGTGCAAAACAACAACAGTAAAAGTAAGAAAGAAACCCTACTAAAAATGAATGGATTTACTTTTTCATTAA
Organism: Erpetoichthys calabaricus; assembly: GCF_900747795.2. NCBI lineage: Eukaryota > Metazoa > Chordata > Cladistia > Polypteriformes > Polypteridae > Erpetoichthys > Erpetoichthys calabaricus. The sequence goes on from NC_041396.2 coordinate 113,351,967, forward strand.
GAATTTGAATGTTAAAGATTGTCTCAAGTTATTAATCAAATTGAAAAAAATATAAATGGTATACTAAAGATCGATTACTGTTAATTTATTGTGTATGAGGGTTGTCCAGAGGGATTTGCAGCACTTTTGTATAGCTAGTAAATTATTATAGAAACCCAGCCACAGAGGATGCACAAACCAGTGTGTTTCCTCGTGCCGGTCCCAAGCCTGGATAAATGGGGAGGGTTACGTCAGGAAGGGCATCTGGTCTAAAATTTTGCCAGATCAACATGTGGACAACAATACAGATTTCCATACCGGATCAGGTTAACAACGACTGCCACCAGTATTGTTAGCCAACAGGGTGCTTGTGGAAATTGGGCAACTGTTGGCCAAAGAAGGAGAAGAAGAAGGGGGAGACAAGTCCAGAGGAAAGAGGAGAGGAGGAAGGTAAAGAGAGTGCAACTGAGGGTAGAAACTTTGAATGTTGGCAGTAAGACTGGTAAGAGTAGAGAGTTAGCCAATATGATGGAGATGGTTAATATATTGTGCGATCAAGAGACTAAATGGAAGGGGAGAAAGGCCAGGTGGATCGGAGGTGGATTCAAATTGTTCTATTATGATGTGGAAGGGAGGAGAAATGGGGTAGAGGTTATTCTGAAGGAACAGTATGACAAGAGTGTTTTGGAGGTGAAAAGAGTGTCAGACAGAGTAATGATTATGAAGCTGGAAATTGGAGGTGTGATGATGAATGTTGTTAGTGCATATGCCCTGCAAGTTGGGTGTGCGATGGATTAGAAAGAAGATTTCTGGTGTGAGTTGGATGAAGTGATGAACCGTGTACCCAAGAGACAGAAAGTGGTGATTGGAGCAGCTTTCAATGGACATGTTGGTGAAGGGAACAGAGAAAATTAGGAGGTGATTGGTAGGTATGGTGTCAAGGAGAGGATTGAAGAAGGTCAGATGATAGTGGATTTTGTAAAAAGGATGGGCATGGCTGTGGTGAATATGTATTTTCAGAAGAGGGAGGAACATAGGGTTATGTACAAGAATGGAGAAAGATGCACACAGGTAGATTACATCCTATGCAGAAGAGTCAATCTGAAGGAAACTGAAGACAGCAAAGTGGTGGCAGGGGAAAGTGTAGTTAGACAGCATAGGATGGTGGTCTGTGGGATGATGTAGGAAATCAAGAAGAGGAGGAGAGTGAGGGCAGAGCCAAGGGTGAAATGGTGGATTAGAAAAAAGAAGACTGCAAGGTTGAGTTTAGGGAGGAGGTAAGACAGGCACTGGGTGGCAGTGAAGAGTTACCAGACAGCTGGGCAACTACAGCAGAGGTAGTAAGGGTGACAGCAAGAAGGGTGCTTGGCGTGACATCTGGACAGAGGAAGGAGGAAAAGGAAACCTGATGGTGGAATGGGGAAGTACAGGAGAGTATACAGAGGAAGAGGATGGTGACGAAGAAGCGGGATAGTCAGAGAAATGCAGAAAGTAGACCAGAGTACAAGGAGATGAGGTGCAAGGTGAAGAGAGAGGTGGCGAAGTCTAAAGAAAAGGCATATGATGAGTTGTATGAAATGTTGGACACTAAGGATGGAGAAAAGGACCTGTACCAATTGGCTAGACAGAGGGACTGAGCTGGGAAAGATGTGCAGCAGGTTAGGTTCATAAAGGAACAAGATGGAAACATACAAGTGAGGAGGGTGTTTTGAGAAGATGGAAAGAGTACTTTGAGAGGCTGATGAATGAAGAGAATGAGAGGGAGAGAAGGTTGGATGATGTGGAGATAGTGAATCAGGAAGAGCAAAGGATTAGCAAGGAGGAATCAAGGACAGCTATGAAGAGGATGAAGAATGGAAAGGCCGTTGGTCCAGATGACATACCTATGGAAGCATGGAGGTGTTTAGGAGAGATGGCAGTGGAGTTTTTAACCAGATTGTTTAATGGAATCTTGGAAAGTGAGAGGATGCCTGAGGAGTGGAGAAGAAGTGTACTGGTACCGATTTTTAAGAATAAGGGGGATATCCAGAGCTGTAGTAACTACAGGGGGATAAAATTGATGAGCCACAGCATGAAGTTATGGGAAAGAGTAGTGGAAGCTAGGTTAAGAAGGGAAGTGATAATTAGTGAGCAGCAGTATGTGTTTCATGCCAAGAAAGAGCACAACAGATGCAATGTATGTTCTGAGGGTGTGGATGGAGAAGTAGAGAAGTCCAGAAGGAGTTGCATTGTGTCTTTGTGGACCTTGAGAAAGCATATGACAGGGTGCCTCGAGAGGAGTTGTGGTATTGTATGAGGAAGTTGGGAGTGGCAGAGTGTGACAATGAGGGTTCAGCTCCGTGCTCCCATCGGCTGTTAGGGAGCCCTTGAACCCAACACCGTTGGTAATGTCACCGATGAGCTAGACAGTGAGGCAATAACAATGAACAAGGGGATGATATAACAAATGTGCAAAGTGCTTTTATTCAAAATCCAACAACAAAAACAAAGGTGTTCAAAATAAAGAGTGCAGTGATTCAAAGTTCCAATAAATAAATAATCCATTAAAAGAAATATGTGGAGGTTAAAATACAAAAAACAACTATCCTTTAAAACGAGGTTAAAACGCACTTCAGGAAGCAGTCTTAAAAAAACCCAATGACAAGCCCGATGCTCCTTTTCTGTTAGCATTAGTGTCTCACCTGCTTCTCCCATGCGGTCCCTGCAACAAGCGAGATGCTCTTAATGCAGCTGACCTTCTGCCTACTTCCACTGTTACTGTCAGTCGCCTTTCCAATCCTTAGCTCCGGTTGGCTCCCCCTGACAGTGACCTGGGAATTCCTCCAACGGCCAAGGCTCTCATGTGGAGGACACCACATCCCAAGTCCTGACTCCCGCTGCCATCTTCAGAGAATCTTCCGCCTTCCAGTCACTCCCGTTCTTCATACAAAACTCTGAAGGAGCGACAACTACTACGCCCTGGGTGTTGGCCTAACAGGTCAGCTGCCGTGAGCCTGCTTTCGCTCGCTCACTCACTCGCACCGGCGGACGCTCTCTCTCTCTGCTTGCTTGCTTCCTGCTTTCTTTACGCCACCTCCCGTTCTCTTTCCTTTCTTTTCTTTTTCTTAATCATTCTCTAACCAGCTTGCGCTTCCCTTTATGCCGAGGGACATAGCAGCTGCAGCACATTAGCCACAGGAACAATCACGGATGTGGGCAGTCTCTCACCTGTGCACTTAGATGAGAAACACCCACACTGCAGATCGCCCTGCGGCTCGCTACAGCCACCACGCCCCCTCCTAAGCCACGAGCGCAGTGATTATTTATTTTAAACAAACTTCCCTTTGTTGGAAGAGCTGTGGACCCATAACACCACACAGAGAAATATGCAAGAGTTGTACAGGATATGTACGAGGGAAGTGTGACAGTGGTGAGGTTTGCGGTAGGAGTGGTGGATGCATCCAATGTGGTGGTGGGATTACATCAGGGATTGGTTCTGAATCCTTTCTTATTTGTAATGGTGATGGACAGGTTTAAAGATGAGATTAGACATGAATCCCCTTGGACTATGATGTTTGCTGATGACATTGTGATCTATAGCCAGATTAGGGAACAGGTTGAGAAGAACCTGGAGAGGTGGAGATATGCTCTAGAGAGGAGAGAAATGAAGGTTAGTAGGAACAAGACAGAATACATGTGTGTAAATGAGAGGGAGGTCAGTGGAATGGTGAGGATGCAGGGAGTAGAGTTGGTGAGTACAGAGTATGGGTGGAATGGGTGGAGAAGAGTGTCAGGAGTATTTGTAACAGACAGTTATCAGCAAGAGTGAAAGGGAAGATCTACAAGACGGTAGTGAGACCAACTTTGTTATATGGAACTAGCCATGAGCGCCCAACTACGTTGCGTGTGTTAAAGTTGTCTGTGAAGGGCTCCCTGTTTAAACGCGGCTGCCAGTCGTAAACTGGGCCCTTCGTCGCACAGCATTATGATTTTTTTATAAGGGAAACAAAATTAGAAAACAAAACCCTTGGACATTGATTCGATAGGAACGGCCTACTCAGAATCACTTCTGCATTTCTGCTTCTCTCCGTTCACAGTCCGTCTCATTTTCATGACGCTGTCGTTTCCTGTCACGATCTCTTCTCAACCTTTCTCCAATCTCGCAGGTTGCTTTGTGGCAATCCAAAGAGTAAAGAAGAAGCAATGCTTCTTTCTTGAACTCCAAACGCCGACTGATGGAAAATCACAGAAGTGTGCCTGACTTATATACTCTGACTGCCGACTCCAAGAAGTGGGTGAACATTCGATTTGGTTGAAGTGCTGCCAACGACGGTCGATAGAAACACAAAAAACCACAGTCTCGACAACGAAGCAGGTGTCGACGCCAGATCTAAACACAAAGCACGGTGTCGACGCCAGATCTAAACACAAAGAGTGCTATCGACAGTGTTTGTAAACAAAAGTAACAACCAAGGTGTTGTGTATTCAGCCAATACAAACAGCACGTAGTCTCCTTTAGTTCAATCCTCTTTAATCACCACACTCCAACCTCATCCAACGATCCTCCTCCTCACTTCCTCTCCTCCTCCATCACTACTGCCCTCTACTGAACACAGCAGGAACACCACAAAAGGCAGTGAATTCACAGACAAACAAAGATCAAGATCCAAATGAAGATTATATATAAAGATGGAGACAGTGGCACTGGCCAAAAAGCAGGAGACAGAGCTGGAGGTAGCAGAGTTAAGATGCTAAGATTTGCACTGGGTGTGATGAGGATGGATAGGATTAGAAATGAGTACATTAGAGGGTCAGCTCAAGTTGGGAGGCAAAGTCACAGAGGTGAGATTGCGTTGGTTTGGGCATGAGCAGAGGAGAGATACTGGATATACTGGGAAAAGGATGTTAATTATAGAGCTGCGAGACAAAAGGGAAAGAGGAATGTCTAAGAGAAGATTTATGGATGTGGTGAGAGATGGCATGCAGGTGATGGGTGTGAAAGAGCAAGATGCCGAAGACATGAAGATATGGAAAAAAAATAATCCACTGTGGCAACCTCTAACAGGAGCAGCTGAAACAAGAAGAAGAAGTAAATTATTATAGATCTGTTTTAAATACTAATATATTGTTTCTCAAACAAAACAACACAATCCAGTCCATCAAGGTAATTTGGCTAGCTATTAGGAAAGTTATAAAGAAATATAATCCATATACTTTCTAAAAATTGTCAAAAGTTGTTATTCTCTTTGTTTTTTCCTCATAGTCTTCAACAACCTTACACCATTTAAAACCAAAAGCACATATCACCTTCTTGAACTAGTTTGAATTCTGCAAAGGTAGTGACTTCTTCACTTCTTTTTTAACCACATCATCCCTCGTTAGCCATCTTTGTAGGGACCTAAAATTTGAATTGTTGTTGAGAATAAATATTGTATGTTGTAAAGCTCGGATGTTTGCCCTTATAACTAGCCAGGGTTTAATGGCAATATCCCACTCTAGTGAGCATTGTTTGGATATTTTGGGATTTTGTGTTTGTGAACTCTTCAGTAGCGTAGCAGTTTCTAAAGTACAGTTAAGTCTCTTTGGATGATTGTTTTTTCTTGCACTGCCTTATTGTGACTCCCTTTTGAATTAATATTTCAATATAAAGGAACCTTTTTTATTTGTCCTCTGGACTTAACAATTATGAGTATTTTTGATTATGTTGAACTTTAAATACCCTTTGTCCACTCAACTAACACTTTTTGTTCTCCATTTATTCTTTTAAGCTTTCTAATTTAAAACAGTTTGGGTGTTAATAAACTATAGTAAATTCCTTCTTCACCATACTTCCTTTTGTTTTTAGAAAAGCTTAACTTAAAACTTACTTGTAAATACATAAGCCTCATAGGTGACATTTCAGCTTTTTTAACTAATCTTGTAGTACCATTTTTAGGTAACTTATATTTCTAGCTCTTATCTACGGTACATGTTTGGTATCAGGAGAATGTCAAAAGTAAATAAACCATCTGAAATTGTGCATTTAACAGGAAAGACAGTTTATATTACACCCTAATTGATAAATTAACCTAATGTAAAATTATGTAAAGTGATACATTGGCTTATTGGTTAGCACTTCTATCTCATACTTTCAAGAGTCTAGGCCTATGTCATTGTCAATTGTATACAATCTTCCTACCAATTCAAGCATTTCTGTCTGAGTATATAAGGTTTTCTCCCTTATCCCTCAAGATTTATGTAAAACATGTAATCAAGAACTAAAATCTGATTTGATATGCAAAATGATGAACTGATGCTTTTCAAAGGATGGCTCCTGCCTATTTCCAGGTTGTATTTTAGATCCACTTAACTCTGAAACTGCATTAAGTGAGTAAAACAAATTGATGGATGGATGGATCAAGAATTAAATCATTTCAGAGTCTGTTTCTTTTCATTAACAAATGAAATAACAAAAAATTGTATAATGTATACTTTATTTAGTTGATGAATAATAACTGTGAGGTTTATAAATGAATAAATCAAAATTTAGACTTTAGTGTCTTATATTACTATACAAACAAGGTAATCCCAGCTATACTTTTTAACTCATAAATACATGAAAGAATAAAAATGCCAATAACTGCATTTGATACTTCTATACTAAATTCATAGAACTAATATGAGTATTTCAAAGTTATTTACAAAAAAGAGCAACAGGCAGGAAATCCTCAGAATAAAACACACTCTAAAGAAAAACCAAACTGTGATTTGATACTGAAAATAAAAGTAATATTGTATGTGGAGTAAGGCGTTAGCACATATATATTGCACACTTTCTGGACCTAAAGTATAAATCTTTATAATATTCAATTATTTCATTTAATAGTTTGTTCTGGTTGCACAGTTTGAATGGTAAAAATACATAAATTATTAGTTGACTAAAATTTAGCACCTATTGCAAAAACATTTTCTAGATATGTGTACAGTGCACAGTCATATGTTAGCTATTGAATAAATAATTTTAGAAACAAGTTGTTTTATTTTTCTACCTATTTTTCATTCAATATCAATTTGCATTTTTTTATGATTAAACATAAATCTGCAACATTCTCAGTGTGTAATTGGTGAGACTTGTAAAACTTCCCTTCTGCATAGCTTAACTGAATATAATGTAGATTTTTTAATAGCTTCAAAAATGATACATGGATTTAATGCATCTGGTGAACAACATCAAGCAGCCTTTTTTCTCTCAGAATAGTTAATCCTGATTGTGGTGCTTTACCCATAACCTTTTCAAATCAGACATTGTTATTAGACTAGTAAACTATTGCACAATACATGTCTTTGGAATTTCTAAAACTAATGTTCCAGTCATTGTTAAATATGGGTGACAGATGGCTGTTTGAAAAATTTAGCTTAAATCTAAATTGGGGCAGCTTTTCTATGAGAACACAATAGAGGTTATCAAATAAGAATCCTGCATAGGTCAAAAAGGCCAGCAAGTTTTGTTACTTTTGGTTGGAATCTAAAACAGATGATAAACTGCAACAGCATTGTGTAAGACTAGCAATATCAAATATAATACTTGTTTTTGCAAGTTTAGTAGTGAATAAAAAATCGATTAATGAATAAACTAATGAAATGAACTAAATTAATTAAATTATGTAAGATAATTTAATATAAAAATCATTAAAAAGAAACAAAACATCCATCCAACCTGCTATATCCTAACTACAGGGTCACGGGGGTTTGCTGGAGCTAATCCCAGCAAACACAGGGCACAAGGCAGGAACAAACTCTGGGCAGGGCGCACGCACACACACATACATATACCAGGGCCAATTTAGAATCGCCAGTGCACCTAAGCTGCACATCTTTGTGGGAGGAAACCGGAGTACCCAGAGGAAACCCACGGGGAGAACATGCAAACTCCACGCAGGGAAGACCCGGGAAGTGGCTGCACTACCCACTGCATCACCGTGCTGCCCAAGAAACAAAACATTCAAATACAAATTGTGAACTTTAGATTAAAAAAGGTTAATTTCAATATAAAACATAACAAATGAAAATTAGAAAATATTGCTAAGGGGGAAAGTCAGGCAAAGAGTATCATTGCTGAAGTTTAAAGCTTATTTAAATAAAGAAACAAAAAATAAGCCAATCAGTCTTAATTAATTTTTAAGTTTTTTCAAGTCTTTCATGAATTCACATGCAGGTAAACATTCAGGAAAGTCTTTAATTGTGTTTGTAGGAATCCACCTATTTTTGGATATTCTAGGACCAGCACCCAGAGGCGTAGCTAGGGTTTTCAGCGCCCGGGGACAACTGAAGATTTCGCGCCCCCTCCTGTCTGCTAAAATGCAATGGGGAAGGGAAATTTGGCGCCCCCTGGATGCTGCACCCGGCGACAGATGCCCCCCCAGCTACGCCACTGCCAGCACCAAAAGTACAATAAAATAGAGTGGGGTTGTGCATCAAGAAGTACATCACACCCCAACTTTGCTCCACCTCACCAACCTTCCAGTAGTGCATACTAATCTGCTCATTAGTAATGTGCTGCCAAAACATCAAATGCTGATTCAATGTAGGCTCTTCTTTTGGTGTTACTATAAACAATAAACATTTTTACTCATTTTATGCCTTTATGAGGACTAAGAAACTAACAATACCCTATATTGAACACAGGTTGATGTGTAATCCAAAAAAAGATGTCCCTTGACTTTGTGATATTCATGGTCAGTTTTTTTTTTTTTAATTTTGTGTTCTTTCATATCATTACTCTATTCAATCTTATCATTGTTACTGATCTCCCCAATTACATTGTACTCATTAGAAAATTCGAAAACATATTGTGTTATGTTGTTTTGAGTGAAATGTGAATACAGTCTGGAATGAGAGGAATAGCAGCTTTGGGCAGTGCTTCTGGATGCCTTTAGGTTGGTTATGTTTAAGTGACATCCAGTATACAGTGGCCTATGGAAGGATGGTGTCAGGATTTACATTCATTTAAGTTATGTAATTTGTGTTCAGTTTGTTATTACTTTTTTTTTTATCTTTCTCCAGTTGGCTTCCTTGTTTCAGGATGGCTGCACATTCATTATGTCATCGTGACAACTGATGTTGTGTGTGTTATGTAAAGGAAAGTATTGATTCAAAGCTGAAAATGGTATATGTGAGTTAAGTCTAATCTCGTTAACCAAAAGTCCATCTTTCCACAAAGCTAAGAATCACAGACTCACTCTGTTGGGCCAATCCCCAGTCTAGTGGCCTATCTCAGGCTTGGCAGGCCTGAAAGGGATTTTAAACCCAAAATATTTTTAAATGTCTCAGAAGCCCCACAAGAGGAAGGTAACCATAAACTGCAGCTTGTGCAATAGTTGGGCTACCAAAAGAATCTTAAGTAAAAAACGATTAAAGGAGCTTCCTAAAAACAAAGTTCAGAAATCAGAATTCAAAGACAGAGCAAATAATTAAAACTCCAGAAAATCCAAACATAAAAAGAAATACTCATAATTTACAATAATTAATGATTCCCACTAAATTTGGGCTCTACCCATAAAGAACTTACATTTAAAGAGGCAATACTGTACATAATTCCATATGAAACCAATAAAGTACCAATGACATGAAAAATAACTACTTAAATTAAACAAAAACAATAATAACATGTAAAATACAAACAAAATCATTTCAATATATGACAACAGGGAGTTACGCGTATGTTGAGATTGTCAGGTTTTCTAATTAGATTAGAGAGTCTCACACTCACTGTCATTGTGACATTTTATGCAAGTTGATGTTGTTACAATTGTTTTCCCTTTTTGTGCATTATGTGTTTTTCTTCTCTTTTTTACCATGGTAGTAGTGAATGTTACCTACTCACTATAGAAGCTAGTTTTAGCAGGCAGACACTTACTTTAATTGCATATGGTTGGGTAAATGAAGCAAGTCATTGCAGACTTTACAATAAAACTTTAGTTTCCTGTTTCTTTTTTTGAAGCTAGCACCCAAAACTAGACTGTTACTGATTTTTACTCAACATCCTTTCAGTACAGTAATTTAGGTTATCTAATGGTTTTGTGCCTCACGTTTTTTTTTCATTTGCTTGGTGAGTTTTGGCATTTTTGAACACCAGCTTTAGAAAAAATAACCTTAAAATAATATTAGGCTAAAAAATACATCCCACCGTATATGTTGTTCTGTTATGATGTTTAAGAGAAATGCATTGTTCGTTAAGAGGAGAGATAGCATCATCCACAGATCTGTTATTGTAGTACCTTTCTGTAGGAGAAGTAAGTGAGACTTTCTTGTAGACATTCCATCGTGTTATCATGAATTTGTTGGACAACAGTTCTTGCTAAAGTGTTGATAGGTACTTTGACTAGTGGATCTTAAGTTGATGCAGGCAAGTGTGTTTTGTTCTAAGTGCAGCAGTAAATGCATTGGCACTTGGGTGTATACATAGTGTATGCTACATTTTTTTGTCATTGGGAATCCACTACACTAAATTCCACTCTACTTGTTAATGTGGCAAAGAAATACTTAAATTAAGTAAAGTATCTTTGTCAACAGGAATGCATATGTAAAATAAAAGGGAAGCATGGTGTTACAATAGAATAATCTCCCTAACCAAATCCCGCAACCACCTTTTTGGCAATGATAACCAGGGGAAGAAAAGAAAAGAATGCTTGACCAACTGGAATATTTTTATTCTTGATGTCTTTTTTACTCTCTTTATAGTTAAAACCATTTAGGAAAAGAATTTCCTTTTGAATTTTCCAAATATTACAGAATTATATTAGAATGCTTTTTTGTGATACTGGTTTCCTTTTATATTTATACTTATTCTGCTAACTCAATGAGGAAGATGTTTTAAAAAACATGTTATTTCCTGCAAAATGGTTGTCTATAATTAGTACCATTACATGTTTGAACAACCTATGCAAACACACAAAACAGTAAATGTGTTAATTAAATAATTATCTATAAAATTCTCAGCAATTTAGCTTTTTATAAATAATATTTATCTTGAGTTTATGTAAAAATAATAAAATGTGTGAACAACTTGCTGTTTTTGTGTGCTCTTCTCCATCTCAGATTCTGAGACTTTCAAAAAGATCAATAATTATTTTAATAAAATTGTATTTTTTTTTTTTGTATTTTTTTTAAACATGTTCAGATGTAACACAGGCCTGTTGTCAGTTGCACTTGTTCTTATCATATTATTAAATAAAGCACATTTTTATTTAAGATGTTTTAATAATAACTTTGAACAAATCAAATTATTTTATACTGTGCCCTTTTTGAGGAGAATAAACTGAGTGCTTGGTTAAAAGTGGGACAATGTCTGATTTAATTTTCTTTAATTATATGAAAACACAGCTCTGAAAACTGTTATAAAAGTATAATTATTTTAATTATTACTCATCTCATAAACTGCCTACACGTAAATTTGCATTTGTTTATTGTTAATAGCCTAGATGTGAGGCATTAATATTTATAATTAAATGAAATAATATGTTAAAAACCAAAACAAAAACTTTTTCAGAACTATTATTATAGTGCTTCTGTTATTCATTTTATTAAAAAAATATGTCTTGCCAAGCACAAACAGGCAATAACACACCCCTGCTTTTAATGTGTGACTTCTTCTTGTTAGGCTCCAAAGTGATGGACATGATTTTGTAAAACACTTTGTTTTATATAGGCTTACTAAAAAAATTAATATGTGATGAAAAATTAATTGGCGATTCTAAATTGGCCCTAGTGTGTGCCTGGTGTGTGGGTGTGTTTGTGTGTGTCCTGCGGTGGGTTGGCACCCTGCCCGGGATTGGTTCCTGCCTTGTGCCCTGTGTTGGCTGGGATTGGCTCCAGCAGCCCCCCGTGACCCTGTGTTTGGATTCAGCATGTTGGAAAATGGATGGATGGATAGATGGATGAAACATTAAATCGCTCTTTTTATTATTCTCTAGCTCTTTGTATGTTAAAGCTAAAATAAATATTTGCAGAAACTTAAGATTTTAAAATATAAAACCCTCTTAATATGTTTTATGGCATAATGAGACAAAAGATAACTCTTTAAATGTTATTATTTTATACTTTCATTATTACTTGCAATAAACTTTAATCTCTTGTTATTATTATGTTTTACTTTTTTTTCCTTAGGAAGCACTTGCCTGTGAAGCCTTCTTAAATGAAACATAAGCACAAGGACAACATAAAAGAAGAAGAAGAAGAAGAATGGATGTGCTCCTGAATTAGGCTAATTCAGCACAGCCATAAGGTAACTGTTTGTACATCTGTTACATTTCTTAATTCGTCATTTTCCTTGGCATCCAAATATTTACTAGTTAAGCTTAAACAAAATGAATAGATTCTAGGAAGCATCTGTGTGTTTCTAGTCTCAGTTGCTCTACAAATACATGTGTGCACAAAACAAACACATGTTAAAAGTTAATAACATGATGCTACACTTCACTTGCCAAAGTGAAATCAGGCCTAATTGTGCGTTTCAAAGTGCTTTGTCCTTCACCATGAAATATCTCTATATTCTTCTTCCCATGTCAAAAAGCAATTTGGCACATATGGCTGAAACTAAGCTTTTCAGTACAGTGCAGTTTAAATCCACATAAGTCAATTTTTTTTGCATGATGCCAAAGAGTATTTTTTAAAGCAGCTACATAAAAAGAAAAAAAAAACATGTTGGATTCTTTCTCGTTAGTGGCTAACCATTTTGTTTTTTGATCAAAGAGAAAAATGTATTTATTAATGATAATGAATAAGTAAAAACCAAAAATTTGTCGGAAAAACCTATTTATTCTTGAACAGAGTGCTTGCTTTAAAAATTGTATTATCTTTCTCCTTCATTTTGGCATATACTGAATAATATTTAAAATAATAAGTCACTTGTATAATACAAAGGACCTTGTGGTATAATATACATTATGCAAATTGTGAGAATACTGTAGGTCACTTGAGCCCCCCGATAAATTAAAACATAGCTGTTTGCCGTGACAGTCACTACTTTCATGCTAAGACCAGAATGTTTATTAGTTGATTATTTCAACTATTTGTTTTTTAAAATAATAGTCCTGGGATTTGTTTAGCTCTCTTGTGGGTGCCTGTGAATAGCAGTGTAAATTGAGTCGTATCTAGTAAACCTTCATCTGTCTTTGATATGGTGTTGATTCCAATATGCATTTTCATATTTTGCACTTCCTCGGTTTGCAGTTGCCTCAAGGACACCGATAGGCATAATAATGTACTGTATACTCTATGTCTTTTTTTAATGAAACAATTCTAGAGGAGTTGCATAAATAAACATCAAGTCAAATCAAAGTTATTTATAAAATCACATTTAAAAACAACAGAAGGTATACCAAAGTGCTGTATACAAGAACATATAAGACTACCGTAGAGCAAACAATAATGTAAAACAGTTTGTTAATGACTATTTAATTTTCAACCTCCCCCACCCAATGATCTTGCCCACAGTGAAAGGTGGGAGAGAAAAAGTTTTGATCGAGTCTTAAAAACCTCAATAGAAGGAGAAGATCTGAAGTGAAATGGCAGATCATTCCAAAGCCTAGGAGCAACAACTGAAAAGGCCCTGTCACCCTTGGACTTCAGCTGTGATCTTGATCAGATGACTTCAAGATGACGTGAAGCAGATGACTTCAAAACCCTCATTCCTGAGAGGGGATGAAGGAGATCACGGATCTATTTTGGGCTGAAACCTTGCAAGGCCTTAAAAATAAAAAATAAAATTTTCAATAAATCTGAAATCTTGCTGGTAGCTATTGGAGAGAGGCCAGTGCAGGTGAGATATGTTCTCTTTTTCTAGTTCTGGTTAAAAACCTAGCTGCTGCATTTTGAGAAACCTTGTGCAATTTTGTTACATGTGCTGTCTGTAAATATTTAATGTTACTATTCATAGTCAGGATTCAAGTACACAACTGCCCTAAAATCACCAGACTTGGTAGGCAGGACTATGCATAAGTTTGAAGTGGCATCAACTCCTATTAGGTGATTCTGACAGTGTCCCATTAATTAAATAGGTGCAAAATAACATGAGATGCAATTATACTTTTTCATCATTAAAAGTTAGAACATTTCAATTTTGGGCCTGTTATGGAATGTAATCTTACTTTATGATCTGGCTAATGCCAATAAATATAGATGGAAATCAGCATACACTTTAAACTCACTTTTTAATCACATTTAGGTTTACCGTTGTCTCCTAAATAATGGGTTGTAATTTTGAGTAAATGTTTTTTTACAGACAAGCACAGCAAAATAGCGTATTAACAAGTTTCATCAGTCGGGGGATGGGCCACCATCACTATAAGCTGTTATTCTGTTATGCAATTGAGCTACTTTAGAGCCAGCTGTAGGGGAGCCTATAAAAATAGTAAGCCTTCAAAGTCACATATGAATTACAGCTGGTGTGGTAATAGTCAGCCACCCTTTTAAGGGTAGAGAGCTACCCTAAACGAGCCATATAAAGAGTAGAGAATCCATTGGCACTCGGCACCGGCACTACGGTATTAATAATTTAATTTTGCTCGCCCACCCCCTCCCATCCCCTCTGGGCGTGCTATGCTCCAGCCATTTTACGTCTCTGCCGCTCGCGTTGTCAAGGTTGGGGGGTTTGAACGCACGCTAAGGAGATGCGGTCTGATCAGCTGCTGTCTTTCTGCTGCTGCTGCCTTGCTGCGTGTTCTGCTGTGCTTCGATCATTTAAATGCCTGTATGGCAGCTGTCCTTTTGTCTCACTGCCTTGTCTCACGTGACGTTAAAGTGTCTCTTGCGGGACGTCAAATTGTCTTCCAAGAAGATCACGTATCGTCTCCTTCCAAGCCTTCAAAGATTTTTTTTTATAATAGAGAGATGTTTATTGACAGACTCATGCTGACCAACTACATTCTTAAAAGCTTTGTCTACCTATTGTGACTATCTACAGATACATACAATATAACCTCGAGACTGGAAGATGAGACATTGAGCTTTTTTTCTCTTTAATATTTGCAATTGAAAAACAAGCAGAAGATCAACACACAGAAGGGTAAACAGGGTACTGCCACAAACAAAGGCCTAATACAAGCTAATGGGAAATCTTACCCAGAAGCCTAACTCTGCATATATAACAGCAACATGATCTCCTTTGAAAAACCTGGTAAGGAATACATCAGGTAGGCTAATTTCTTTGTCATCACAAAAATGATTTATTCACTACTTGCTTGTCCAGCAATAATTTTAACCAGTAAAATGATTCATGGTCAAATCTAATATGCATGTTCCCTGCTAATAAGCATAAGAATAATTTTATACAACTGTAGCACTTTTGAAGAAAATATTGATTGGCAATTTGGCTGCAAATGGACAAGAAATAATGACGGTAAATATGGTTAAATATGTATCAGGAATTGGAGTGGTAATTTAAGCAGAAAAAACAATGGAACTTGGAACAATAAATAAGACATGTATGTATGTATGCATCATAAGAACCAATAGAACACATAGTCACTTTATAATGACCTTTCATTTTCCTGAATTTGTTTTGAGTGTAAGCTCTATATGGTGACAAAAATGCACTAAAAAACTGCCAAAATCTGTTAAATGCTAGGTTCCCCAGAGTTCTTGAAACATAATGTGTGTTGCAGCTCATCCCTACTGCTTGTTCTAGTTACCATAAAGATGCTGGTTAAGATTTATATCTAGAAATTGGGAAAGTAATTGCATTAATCCAAACTCACTGTCATTTTCCTGAAACTATTCTAGGACATGCATAGATATCTAGCATGGAGTAAAGTCTACAGTCATATAAGGATATACAGTATTGCTGTCATAAAATGACTACTCTTGATTGACAGTGACGTTGCATAAAAATATAGCTTTTCTTATATCAAATTACGTAATTTCCTGCAATTGGGCCAGCATAGCCCAATCATGCTTTCTTCAGTGTGACTCCTCAACATTGACTTTTGCAGTAAGGGAGCTGTCATGGATTTTTTTTTAAATAAATGTTCTGAAGTCACTCTGCAAAGGGTTTGACGTGAATATAGTTTATTCTATTTTAATTCAATAGATCTATTGGAGGGTGTCAAGTGAAATATTTGCTCTACTAGAGCTACTCTGACTAGAAATAAACATTTCTAAGCATATATAGTGTAATATAGGCGACAAGCATAAAGAGTTGGAGTACCAAGGGTAAACCCTGAATAATTGGTGGAGAAAAATGGCAGAGGCTGTTGCAAAGAAATATCAAAGTTGACAGTATGTGCTTCATCCAGCAGAGGTCTTACCAGACACTGAGCTGCAGGGGGTATTGTCTTATTTACATCAGCCCAGGAGGAAGGTGCAGGTCCAGGTTGGTAGAACCAGAAATGACATTATCATTCTTCCTGCGGTGGCTCTGCCTGTCTAAGAATGAAGAACAAGAAGAATCGCACAATAATAAGCCTTGAACTTGATTCTCATTTGCAAATGTGTATAAAACTGTTTATATATGTGCTAATGGATGCCACACATCCAAGATGAAACAGGGATCCTTGTCCTTCCAGGTGGCCAATGCAATGGAAGGAATTGGAAGAGATCGTATTTTGAATACTTTCTCACCCTAATATGCTAGATGGCACCATTCCTGGACTACGGTGCCCATTTGGAGGTTCCCTACATGGAGCTACAATCCCTACTTCATGGAACTTCTACCTGACCCAGAAGTACTTTCAACAGACTTTGTCCTAGCACTGGAAGTACTCCTGGGTCTTAAATAAAAGGAGTCGCTCACCCTCACCAAGGCGACTTGGAGTCAGGTGTGGAGAATGGACAAAGCTCACCTGGGAGGAGTGGAGGAGAAAGAGAAAAAAGTATGACAAAAAAGAGAAGAAAAGAGAATTGTGCTATATGGTATTGTGCTTGTGCAACTGTTAAATATACTTTATTGTATTAAAACCTTGCATTTGAACCAGGGACTTGTGTCTATGTGGTTGTGTCTGTAGTTTGGGACTCTTTGGTGCCCCCTACAGGTCACAGTATATTTATAAAGATGTAGAAAAATATCCATCCATTATCCAACCCGCTATATCCTAACTACAGGGTCACAGGGGTCTGCTAGAGCCACTCCCAGCCAACACAGGGCAGGAAACAAACCCCGGGCAGGGTGCCAGCCCACCGCAGGGCACACACATCCACACTAGGGACAATTTTGAATCTAACCTGCATGTCTTTGGGAGGAAACCAGAGTACCCAGAGGAAACCCACGCAGACACAGGGAGAACATGCAAACTCCACGCAGGGAGGATCCGGGAAGCAAACCCGGGTCTCCTAACTGCAAGGCAGCAGCACTACCCACTGCGCCACCGTGCCGCTCATGTAGAAGAATATACAGAATAAATAGATTAAAAACTTTTTCCTAAACAGGGGCCTCAAGAATTGAGTAGAAGCAAAAAGTCATCTATGTGTGGTGTTTTGTGTTAAATGTAAAGTGAAGATATAGATAAGTGTATATAGCTATGGCAGGCAAAACAGAATTTATAGATATTTTTTGAAATTATTATTTTGAAGAGGAATGTCAACAAGGTAAAAATATTGATAAGAAAGCAAAAGACAGTCAAAGGCATACGGCAATCAAAGTGCAAATGCAGAAACTGAAAAATAAGCATACAGGTAAAAACTGTAAACACTATACTAAGAAAGAAACTCAACTAAAAGCTTTAGCAAAGGTTCAATACTACAGTAAAAAACATCAGCACTGGCTCCCTGTTATTGCAGTTGTCTTTCCTATCACATGTCTGGAACGTTATTCACACTGCCCAGCAACAGATGCAAAAGATAGGGGGAAAGGGACAACCTGCAAACAAATGAATGGAGTCCAAGTTTAATTCTAACACCTGTATTGTTGTTATCTTAAAAGAAAGTATTCATAGGTTCAAGGGGTTTTATCCACATTGTTGTGTTTTCATCAGTGCGACCTCTACTAACTGGAAATGAAAAGACCACACAATGATTTCCAATCCTCTGGCATCCTTGGCCCTCTGTAACTGTGAATTCTTGTTTTTCACTGACAAGAGTCTAACTTATCTAAGGCATCTATAGGCTTGCTCCATACAATATTTCATTGTATTGTACAGTGACAATAAAGGCATCTTACTTACTTACTCACATGGTTGTGATGTAAGCTGCCATACCCTCATCATAGCATATAGTGGTAAGATGAGTCACATCTTCTGACATACCATGTTCAAAACCACCTGCCTGATCCCAAAGATGTTTGTGTTAAATTTACTGGCTGCTCTATACTGGCCCCATATGTGTGTTTGTGGGTGAGTTAGTTTGAATGTAAGTCAGTGTGCAGTTCACTGCACTGAACGAGTACCCATCTCCAATCTGACCTGAATGCATTCCATAATGTTGTCTTAGTCTTCACTGTCCCTCTTCCTCAGTGGTCTGTTGCAAACTACAGGACTGCCATTGATTGAAATTTTTGTGATTGGTAGCTCATTCTTTATAAACCTGTGTCACTTTGGTCCATTATACTCCAGCTGCTTCTGATACATTCAGGAAAGCACATCTGACACTCATTCTAATGCCGTGCTCAAACTTGCTTAAATATTTAGTCTAGCATATTCTCCCCTTGAGGTACAAACATACTGGCTACATGCTTGAAACAGCATACTCTGCTGACTGAGCAGTTTAATATGAAGCAAGGGCAGGTGTACATAATAAAAAGACTAATCATTGTGTAAAAACAGTTAGTCTTTTTAATTAATCAACATAATTTATGTGTACAGATCAGAAACCTCCCTTTTAACCTCAATACACATTTGGTCCTCCTTTATTTACACTACAAATAACCAATTTCTTTCAGCAATTTTTAAGTGTCTTTGTTCTTTAAAGATAAACTGTCTGAAAAATTATTATAGCAGTAGAGTGTTGTACCGTGTTAGCCATAGATTGATACAGGAGATAGTAGGGTGAAATGACACCTTTTATTGGCTAACTAAATAGATTACAAATGCAAGCTTTCGAAAGTTTGCATTTGTAATCTATTTAGTTAGCCAATAAAAGGTGTCATTTCACACTACTTTCTCCTGCAAAATTAATTAATAATTTTTAATTTTAGAATTTTGATTTATCCAAGTCATTACAAAAAGACTTTGCATGGCTGTCTACATAATATATTTTATGTATATGAAGTTATTTATATCAATATGTGCTCCAAATATGAAAGATCAGATGCTCTATTTCTCTCTTTCTCAGGGTTAATTTTGGAAACATAGAAAGTTTGTCTCTAAAATGTGAAAGAAAAATCCTTAGTACAGTATAAACAATATTTTTTTAAATCTGGAAAATATTTAGTCTTTTAAAGTAATTAAAATGTTGGGGTTTCAAGATAACCAGATCATCAACTAATCTCTAATGTTCTCCCTTTCTTCCTAAAAAGGAGTTTCTGTCAAATTATCTTTCCATTCCATACTAAACTATTCAATGCAAAGATCTGTGTGTGCTTGCATTAAGTGTTCTTAAAGGTGGAACACAGGAAACAGATGGAAGCAAATGTAGCTAATGTATGGGAGATTAAACTAATAGAAAACAAAACCAGCTGGCAACAGAGAATAGTAAAATAAAAACTATGGCCCACAATATTTCTGGGAAAAATAATCCTCTGGGATTTAGGCTCAGTTTGGTATATTAAACAAGTGCACTAGCAACTAATGTAGAATGGTCGATGGATGCTTTTTATTTACTGACATTTCTGAATTTATGCAATTTAAAAAAATATTAAATTGGTAGTTTTCAGAAATGAGTTAAAATGAATAGTTAATCATAGCCCCAAAAACTGCCTTGACTGGTCTGCATGACTTTAAAACTAAATTTATGTAGTTTGATACAGCAACAATGACAAAAAATAATTAATAATATGTTAAGCAGAATAAAAATGGTTCATATAATTACATACAGATAGTGTCACTCAAATCTAACTGTATATTTGAATAATTCCTTGGGAATGTGCCAAGCATATATTATAAAAGTTGCTTGTCTATGCTTCAAGTATTAGTGAAAAATTACAATGAGTTCGTACTCTGAAAATCTCCCCCTGTGTTCAAACATGCATCGCTTTTGATCTCAACACTGAAATCAAGACTCGAGCAATATTTCTTTTTATTCTAAATTTAAGATTGGTAATCTTTGAAATGTCATGTTTTCCTTCAACACTGTCCTAATCCTTTTGAAGTGCGTTAAAATTGATGAATTGATGTCAATTTCCTCTGTAAACTTTTAGTCATCCATTTACTGAACACCCTTATCCAATGTAGGGCCATAGGGCACAGGAGTCTGTTCTAGTAGCAATGTGTACACACCAGCCAACCACAGACAATGCAATGTCAGGCAGTCACCGGAAACTCATTAATAAACCTTGCTAATATCCCTGATCTAATATCTTTTAACTTTAGATGAAACTGAAGCATACAGAGAAAAAAATGCAAAGAAACATAGGGAAAACACTGTATCTTCCACACAATAGGAATATGAATTTAAGCAATGATCTTGTATGACACCCTGCTTTTCAGTCAGTTTTTATGTGCAGTATACTAATTTAGTGGGTGCAAAATACATTGCGAAATATTTGAGAGCTCACTACTGACCATTTGTGGTGTAGATGGTTTGGTGTGGGAAGTTTTGTGCACTTCTTCAGTTGTAGGGTTAGTCTTAAAAACTTTGCCAAGGTTTTTTTCACAATTCACAATATGTGGTTTTTGGTGTAAATTAAAAAAGAAACAATGAGTCAAAGCAGCATTTGCTTTTTTTTTTGTGATCAAATTTTTATTGATAAAATGAAATAGGAATACAGCAAAAGAATACCAACAGTAATAACTGATTAAGGGCATTCCCCATAACACTTTCTGAGGCAGCTATTTAACTAGAAGCACAGTAAGATTAAGAAAAGAGTAAACTGGCACACACACCACACAGGAGTGCAAGGCGATGTAAGCAATAAATAAATAAATAAAAATAAGCAAAGGTGGACAGAAAAAATTGCATCATGAACCAACCCCCAAGCAGCTATTTACTAACTGAACAGCATGAAGCCAGTTGTGGGTAGTACAGCCAGAAGAGTTGTTGATCTGGGATGCAGAAAGTTCAAGAAGAGTAAGATTGTAAAATGAAGACTTACAAAGTGCAGGAGAGACAAGGGCAGGAGCTTTCCAGCAAGAGGCTAAAAGCTATTTAATGCAATGGTTGCAGTCTTTAAAAACCTCCACTGGGAGGGAGAAAGGGAAAGTGAGGAAAGAGATGAAAGGTCCAGGAAGGTGAGGAACTTGAGGGACCAAAGGAATGGGAAAAGAAAGAATCATAGCAAGGAATTCAGTTACATAGTGCTAGAGAGCTGCAGCTGCAGGACATTCTCAGAACATGTGGAGAAAAGTGCCAGACCATGGACTGCTTCTGAAGAATGCTCCCTCTAAGGCATTTTGCTGAGGAGTAATTAAAAGATACAATGAACAGCTTTTCTCCTGCCTGATTTCTGAATTGTCCTGTTAGAGGATGTTTCTTTCTTTAATAAAATGTTAAATTTCTACCACATGGGCAACCAGGAAGGAGGATACTGGGGTGGGCAGAACCAGCTCCAGATAGGCATTAGATTAAAGGCAAGATGGTACAACTCAAAATCAAGGAGGAAGATGCCACCATACAACCTGTTTCGGATCAAAGTGGAGAGTTTAATAGATGGTTTCTTGTGAGTCCAAAGGAAAGAAGACATCAGACTTAACAGATTGCCAGAACTTAGGTGGGGGAGAAAGAGGGAGCATAGAGCTAACAAAGTTAATTCTAGAGAACAAATAAATTTTAATAATTGCCAGTCTAAATTGGAATGAGAGACGAAGGTGGGACCAAGAAGAAGAAGAGTCTTCTTACACTTTTCAGAACACAGCAAAAGTTATCAGCTGCAAGTTCCTGGATCCTGGCATAGATGTCCAATCCAGGTATCTAAAAAACACTATCTGGAGAATGAATGAAATGTAAAGAGATGACAGTAAAGATTTAGTGGAAAAAGAACTAATTTAGACCAGATAACCTTCTAACTGGACAGGGCTTCACTGATATTAAACAGATCAAGGACACAGAGAAGATCAGCAGGGGCATAACCAAGATAAAGAAGAACACCATACAATGAACCTTGTTGGGGTACACCTTTAATATGGGACTGATATTGTCCAAGTTGTGGACAGCTATTGCCAGAGGTTCTAATGAAAGAATAAAGAGTAGTGGGGAAAGAGGACAGCCATGTCTGACTCCCTGAAACACATGAAAAGGGGGGAGGAGAATGTTTATATTAGTAAAAAGGATAGAAGAATAGGAAGAATAAAGTATTTAAACCATGTTTGTAAAGGCTGGGCCAAAGTCTATTCCATCTAGGGCCTTCCACAAACATTTTAGGAATCATTCAAGTTAACATCCAATTGGAATCTTATTATTGATATTAACAGGTGTGTTTTTTTCTTTACTTGCACCTCTTATATGCAACCATGAGCAAGGCTAGTTTGAACAAATAGATATTTCAACATGAAACTGAAAAACAACTCAAAATGAGCAAAATTGCACATTTTAACTATCAAAATTAGTGCAGCAGTGCTTTTATAAAAGTAATCTCTTCAATAATTTGTCACTCTTCTGTTCGCTCCCACCAAAGTTTTTAGGGAGATAGAAAGGAAATATATGTCAGATTCTGTTTCCTTTCAGTTTTAAGTATTTTTTTACTTGTTGTTGAGTGTCACATAATTTTCAGAGGAATCAAGAAATGTTAGTCTATTTAGAAAACAGAGTTTTTTTTTTTAGTTTTTTTTTAGAAGAAGGCGACATAATTACATAGTACAACTACAACTCCAGGATATTGGAACTGAATCCTAGCCTGGTCACCAACTTTACACATTCGTCCAGTGTTTGTGTGAACGTTACCTTAGGATATACTGGTTTTCCTCCCATATTCCAAAGCATCTACATGTTAGATTAATAGAAACTTCTGCACTGAGCTGACATGATTGACTGAGTGAGTTCAGTATGAATGCTGAAATCCAGGTTCAAGCTAAGCACGAAGGACAAGTTGAACTGGGTCATGCCCATTTACACCAACTGTAGACCTTGCTTTTGCTAATAGGTTTAATATTTGTATTTGGATCCTAAAAGCAGAACTTCTTCCTTCAGCCCTACAAATATTTCATTTCTAGATTTTCATGAAGCAGGTGGTGTTAATCTAATTTAATGCTGGGCAGTTAACAAAGCAGTGATCTATTGGCACACCCTCTCGACCAGGATACACATTATGAACTCCTTTCACATTCAGAAATGCTTTTCCACTGAAAGAGTTCTGCATATTTCCTATCACAGCTAACAATGATTTGTCTTTTTAAGTGGCATCTTTGAATTGCTGCTTATTTGAAAAAAATGCTGTTAATGTGACATAATTTTATTGTATAAGGAGAATTAATTGTTGATTATCTAATTAAGAGAAACTAGATTGTGCCAAAGTAATAAAAACACATTGAATGATTACTCCAAAGCACCTAGTGATTTTAATCATATTATGTAACAAAACTAAAGGGACACTGTTTGTTGTGGAGGGTAAAAGGGCAGGGACTGGAGCACCCCCATGCATTCTTTAACATGTGCCAGGTTGTTCAAATGAATCTAGTTAAACGAAATTCTTCCCTTAACAAATATTACAACAAAAAGCTTTTGTTTAGGCAAGTTAAGATACAGTATATGAAGTCTTAAAATTGTTTAATGTTTGCAAACCTAACATAATTAAGGTACAATAATTCATCATTTTAATGTGACATGCAGTATGCTATCAGTTTTGCTGCCCTTTATCAGGTTAATTCTAGGCTCTGAATTGTATTTGGTAAAGATGAACCTGAGTGACTATAATTAATTAAACAGAACACTTCTGTACTTAATTTGTATTTCAAAAGACAGGAAGAGTGGCTTAGTAGCACAAGATAGTGCAGTGTGTTTGTGTCCTTTCACTGTGCCCTTTAGTTCTGCTTAATGTCCTCTAGTCTTAGTAGTATAGCCACCCTCCCTATATGGCTAGTTATCTTACGCTGTTAATTATGTTTGATAATACTGCATTGACGTCCACACTCATGAAACTGGATTTTTAAAATATCTCACTTTTCCTTCACGTTTCAGCGTTTGTCTCCTGTTAAAGTGTTTATGTGATTTTTATTTCATTTTAAAACTCCTTTTCTGTAAACTGTATACATCAGCGGTCTCAAACTCAAATTGGCTTCAGGCCACTGCTTTGTATAGTCATGTCATACAGGAGCCACACGAATGTTCAAGTACAACAAGAGATAGTAATATTCTTTAAATCTGTTTTTATTTCCATTACTAACATATTTTTTCAAAAAGAAAACTGTACTCTAAATACATTACTTTTAAATGTGTAATTCCTTTTTCATTAAATTAACTTAAGTAAATTAACAAAAACCTAACACATGCAATACCTGAATACATCTGAACTTATATTCTACTTCTGCCCAGAAACCTGCCCTAATGGAGTTTACAGTTGAAACTCTGAGTATAGCTTTAAGATTAGCCTCAGTAAAACTACACCTGTACTTGCATTTGTTAAAGTTAATAGTTGAGAAAAGTTTCTCACACAGATACGTGCTTCCAAAAAGGCACATTACCTGACAGAACACTTTGGACAGCTCTAGAAAGGATGGAGGTAATTCTCTCAGAAACGGTCCAGTCAAGTCTGCTTTTCCCTGTGCCTCTCTGTTCCATTTGGAACAAACTTGGAACACTCTTCACATCAGCTGAAAAAGGGTCTGGAAACAGCTGGAAGGTGTTGCGGTATGACCTAAAGTCAGCAAAACGGTGATCAAATTCCTGCAGTACGTTTTCAATAGCAGTGCCACCCTGAATACTGTGCCATCCTCCACAAGAGATCTACATGTTGGGAAATGATTGAGATTTTTGGCAGAAAGCTGTGTTTTCCATAATTTCAATTTTGTGGTGAAGGCTTTTACACTTTCATAAGCTGCTGTGATGAGCTGATCAGGGTCCTGGAGCTTTAAGTGAAGTATGTTCAGCTCCTGTGTTATATCCACTAAGAAAGCAAGGTCCATGACCCATTGTGGATCTCCCATTTCAGGAACATCTCTTCTACCATCTGCCATGAAATTTTTCACCTCTGTTTTCAACATATAAAAATCTCTTCAGGATATTTCCCATGCTGAGCCAGCAACATGAATAAAATAAAGTACATAATCATAAGTTGACTCAATTTCTTCCAAAATTGGCGATGCTGTAAACTCCTTGACCTAATGTAATTAATACATTTCAGAACAACAGACATGACATGTTCAAATTTTAAGCATTTGCTGCACAGTGCTTATTGATGAATAATGCAGTGTAAAACTAATGCTGGATCAGCTTTTTACCCTTCTAATTTTTTTTAACCAAGGGGCTCCATCTATGGTGATGCCTACCAGTTTGTTCCATGGCAAACCAGCACACTCAATAGCGTCACACAGAAGCTGATATATACAGTATCACGGTGTTTGCTCATAAGGAGATATTTTTGAACAAGCCCATCTTTTCTGAACACAATATTTCAGTGACTTTTAACATACAGTCCTTAAGAAACTGCCCTTCTGTGAATGGCTTTCCTGCCTTAGTGATTAACTCACTTACCACATAACTTGCTTCCACCACACCATGTGCATCCTTCTTTGCTTTGTGAAAAAGACTTTGCTGTAATTTCAGGCCATTGTGTAGCTGCGTAGCTAGTTTTTCCCTCTCTTCTCCCCTGATGCTTACCATACTGTTCTCTGTGTTTAGTCAAGTAATGATGTTTGAGATTATATTCCTTCAAAACAGATACTTTTTCTTTGCATATAAAACAGGTGGCATTTCCACAGAATTCCACAAAAAATACCATAATGTCCATCTTTCTTGAAATTGTCTGCGTTCAGCATCCACTTTCCTTTTTGTTTTGGAAAGAGACATCTTTTTTTATTGAGAACCAAGCAAATGAATTCCAAAAAAAATTAACTTGCTTTTTTTTATCAAAAACTGCACATTTTTACTAAATGACAGAACTGAAAGTTTTACATTAATTTGAAATAATTTTTTAATTCAAAATAATTATTTTTAAACTATTTTGGACTTCAATGAGTAAATGAAGGAAGTAGGCGAAAATAGTTAAATAAATTTACCATTCGCGGGCTGGATTGCATTTTTTTGTTGATGTCATATACGGGGCGGTGGGAAGGGGATGGGAGACTGGAAATGGCCCGCAGGCTGGGAGTTTGAGTACAGTGATCAAAATTATATTTGATACTTTCTTTGTAATTAATCAACAAAGTAATCAGGCAATCCATGCTTAATGATCAGTTTGTAAACAGCGCTGACATTCTAGAACATGGAAAACCCTCTGGATGTATTTGGGTTTTGAGGAATGGTGCTCAGGAATTCTGTCTCTGGCAACTCCAGATGACTCCTTTAGGGAAAAATGACGACAGTCACCCAAAATTCTATCATTCCATAAGGTAAATAATCAACAGTGGTCATAGATGTATCTGCTTGAAAAGGTGGTTACTTATATAATATTAGAAAATTACAAAACATTAGTGTTGGAGTGTCCTGGATCAGCATTGTCAGTTTTTATTTTAAGACCTACTAAGAACTGAGCCCAATTGGCATCGCATTGAAAGAGAGCTGGATGTACTGTATACATTAGCCAAAAGAATAACTGCTCCAAAAGTTCATCCACACATCCATAAGAGTTGCATCTATGAACACATTACCTACAGAGTAATCTGCATTGTATTATGGAAATAATAATCACAGAGTAAAAAGAGCAAATAATATATTTCAAAGTAACAATATGAAAAGATGTCAAGTCTAGATTAAAGTTCCTTTTCAATGTCACTAATATCAGGGCTATGAAGGACACCACTGGTCCTCGACATTACTCTTTTACTATGCTTGCTATGTTTTGCTTTGAGAAAGCAGAGTTGTCAATACATCAACAGTGCTTACAGTAATAAAAGAGTATAAATAACATAAGATTCTCAAACCCACTTAATTCAATATCTAATAAAATTCAAGAAAAAAGAACTATGAGGGGTCTATACAAGCAAATATAAAATAAAGATAGGTGGAATGGACAGTATGAGTTGAAAGTGCAGGAGAATCAGTATAGTCAATACAAGCACATATACAGTACATGTTGAAATTCAGGGTTGTGGTTGGTCCAGAGCCTGTGTTGCTGGCATTGGGTACTAGGTAGCAAAAGAGCCTGGACTGTTCAACAGGTCTTCACAGTGAGTACTCAAAAACACTTACCTGCACTCACTCACATTTTGTGCAGGTTAGAGTCACAAATGAACCTTAATTGCACATCTTTGCAGGTATGATGGAAAAAATGAAAATTCATGTAGATACGGGGAGAATATGCAGACATGATACAGACTGCAATTGGATGGATTAAATACTTACAATTATAAACCATCCATCCATCCATTTTCCAACCCGCTGAATCCAAACACAGGGTCATGGGGGTCTGCTGGAGCCAATCCCAGCCAACACAGGGTACAAGGCAGGGAACCAATCCTGGGCAGGGTGCCAACCCACCACAGGACACACACAAACACACCCACACACCAAGCACACACTAGGGCCAATTTAGAATCACCAATCCACCTAACCTGCATGTCTTTGGACTGTGGGAGGAAACCCACACAGACACGGGGAGAACATGCAAACTCCACGCAGGGTGGACCCGGGAAGCGAACCCGGGTCTCCTAACTGCGAGGCAGCAGCGCTACCACTGCGCCACCGTGCCGCCCCAATTATAAACCATTACATGTATTTAATCAAAATTCAAAACAAAAAAGTAAGCTTTCAAGTGCAATTTCAACATGACCATACACAGTGCTTCACAGACAAACCTAGACAATAAATTGCACATATTAGAAGCCAAAATATTAAATGAGTATTTGCTAAAAGCAGCATAATAATTATTTTGAATAGAAGATCAGCTGTAGGATATCTCAGATGTAAGTGAGGTTGTTATGAGACAATTGGTGGTAATAATAGGCATACTGGGGTGTTGAAATGAATAGATTAGAAATTCGGTAACTGAATTCTGCAGATAATGAATTTTCTTGTAGAAAGTCTGTGCATTTTTTAAGCAGTTCAGCTATGTTCTCTTTCTTTGAGCACTGTGAAGCGATAGCATTCTATTAATAAGATCACTTAAATATGCTGTACCTTCACAATAAGTGAAGTTGTATTTCTGCCTTGAGAAGAGGAACACTCCAGAAAAGTTCTGTAGGTGATAAAAACACACCTGACTGCATCTGTAATTTGCAAATATAAAAGTGTTGTTGAGCAGGACTCTAAAGTTGGGGCAAGAAATGATGGGGGGAAAAAATCACAGGAAATGTTTGACTATGTATTCTACAAAAACAATTTGGTTTTGTTTTAATTACCTTTGTGCCATTAACTGACATAATGTCAATGATGAGGAAGTAAGGTTGACTTTGGACAGTATGAGTGGAACTCAAATTGATGCTCATGATTCAGGTATCTCAATGGCAATGTGTACATATTTAACAACAGTGAGCTTGGACAACAACAACATATAGTGTTGAACAATATTCATTACAATCATGTTTTTCCTCATTTATCAACTGAGAGATGGCTATAGAAAGTGCTTCTTGGAGGTAGATAGACCAGATTGTTTACAGAATAGGTTGGTCATATACAGTAGCTGTTATTTATGTTCCTACCTTCATTCAGTTTTCTTGATCTCTTCAGTGTATGAGAAACACAAATGCTTTTCTGAAAGAAGTCTAGGTCTACAGTATATCTATAAAATGTGTCAGAATTAAATTTCTCTAGATGTTATGTTACAGATTGTGAAGGATGAGGTGATCAAAAAAGAGTATATGAGATTAAAAAGGCATGTGTCAGAGAACAATCTTTTGATGAAGATGGTCAAAGTAGTGCAAGTAGTGGCATGAAGAGATCAGAGGTTAATTGAGGAGATTTTAAATTAAAAGTGATTAAAACTTAAAATGACATAACATCAAGCAAAACACGGTTCAATTAAAAGTAAAAGATTCCAGAAAATTAACATGCATTAAAACATAATCAATACTTACCACTCCAGTCCTTTCTAGTAAGATTTTTACAAAACCATTTCTGAGAAAATAGAGACTCACAGTGTGGACAGAGTATTTTGGAATAATAGGTGAGGGAAGTGCCAAAGGAGGAGATTGGAAAAGATGGCAGAATAAGTTCAAAAGGGATAAGGAAATGTGCTGAGGTTTTTGTGCCCAGCAGATGCCGTTCCTCAAAAAAAAGAAAGAATAAGAGCCCAGCAGTATCATAGGAAGAGTGAAGTTACTGAGTAATTATTATTACTAGGAGTAACAGCAGTAATGAACATGATGAGCAATTATTATTACTCCTTTTTGTTTAGGACATTCAGTATATAACAGATGCTTTCTTATAAAGGCTAACAGTATTAATAATGATCATAACTATTTTGCACACTTTGCTCCCTCACCAGTTCCAGGAAACTAGTTTTTATCTGCAAGCTATGGAACAGCCACTCATATTGACAATTGCATGACCTTGCTTCTTGTATATATTGCACGATGATGCATTTAGCATATAATGTTGTACTCACATACTCTGTAATGGATTTGTGCCCTATTCTGAGCTTTTTCCTTCCTTGTAACCAGCTCTACTGGGATAAGCTCCATGTCCTCAACAAATATGAATTGTATTAAGAAAGACTGCAAATGACTTATTGTTTTTACATACATTGTTCATTGTATTGAAGTACTGTCACTAATTGTGTGGGAGACATGTAAGTAAGAATTCATTATACTATGTATGCACTGGATCTGAGAAAACTGAGAATAAATTCTAACTTTGTTTACACTACTACTCTGTTACCTGATTCAGATTTTTGCACATATCTGAAACAGTTCATATTTGGTGTAAACACCCAAAAACCACATGGTATCATTTGTTTGAGATCAGATAAAGGCCCCTTTCATTTGTGTTAGTGAATTCTGCTTCAGTTCCAATTGTTCATATCCAAACTGAGCTTATTCACTCAGATCAGATTTTTCCTAAAGGGTATGACTTGGTTACATCATTTTTGTGCACCATGAGACATGTTAAAAGGTGAGAGATGGGTGGGGAGTGATAATTGTACATATATTAAAATGTTATTTGTCTCATTCAAAATTTCTCTTCTCTACAGAATTCATTAAAGCAGTCAACAATACAGTCCCACCACTTTTGACCCCTGTTGGGCATCCATTTTCATCTTTGAAAGGAAGAGGAACAAATCATAAGAAATATGACAAATGAGAGGAGACCATTCAGTCCATCTGGTCTGTTTGTATAGCTAATGGTTAAGCTGTCCCAATATCTCTTCCAGATTCTTCTTAATGGTTGTCAAGTTTTCTGCTTCAACTACATGTCCAGGTAGGCTCACAACTCTTTGCATAAAGAAGTGCTTCAAGGTTTCAATCTTAAATGCACTTCCCATTAAATTTCGCTGATGTCCTCAAGTACGTGATTCACCGTTAAGATGAAAGAATGTTACTGGATCTACTTTATCAATGTCTTTGATGATGTTAAATACCTGAATTACTGTATGTCCCCATGCACTCTCCTCTGATCAAGACAGAACAGATTTAATTTTTTTAATCTGCCAGAATAGGACATGTCCTTAAGTCCTGGGATACACTTGGTTGCTCCCCTTTGCACAGCTTCAGGTGATGCTGTTTTTTTTTTTGTACTGTGGTGACCAGTACTACACTCAACACTCCAGATCCAGTTTTACTAGTACATTATATAGTTTGAGCATAATGTCCCTTGACTTATATTCAGCAGTTTTTATAATATAACCTAGATTTTATTAGTTTTTTTAATTGCTTCTGTAAATTGCTTACTCCATGAAAATGTTGTGTCAGCATAAACCTATAAGTTTTCAGAGGTTGCTTCCTGTATGACAGTAACTTCCATCTGGTATTTATAGTTGATGTTCCTTTTGCCCATGTGTAGCACCTTTCTACATTAAACTACATTTTCCAAGTGTTTGCCCAGTTCTGAAACCTGTCTGTGAATTTCACAAGTTTACTAATTGTACCAGAATCAATGTCATTAATATAAATCAGAAAAAGTAATAGTACAAGGACAGACTCCCAAAGGACTCCATGTGGAGCATTCTCCCATTTTCTGTACTGTTTGTCTCCTACCGGTTAGCCAACTAGAGATCCAGTTTTGTAGGTTACCTCTGATGCCTACAGCTTCTAGTTTTAGAATTAGGACTCTACAAAAGCATTTTGAAAGTCTATGTAAGGTATGTTGTATGCTTTGTTTTTGTCAACTATTCTAGCTGCGTCTTCATAAAAAAATCTAAAAGATTGGTTTAGCAGGACCTTCCTCTCATAAATCCATCATGACAAAAGAAAATGAGGCATATAATGTCATTGCCCTTTATGTTCTACTCAACATATTTAGAAAATGAGCTTCTAAATTGTAGAAAACCGAAGAGCATCAGCAGAAAAAAATGATCCATGGTTGTGATTTACTTGCATCAGCACGTTACAACATATGCACAATATGCTGAATATTTATGTAAGCGCTCAGGCCCCATCTAGACTGCATAATGAAAGCAGCACAGACATTGCATCAAATTTCTTCACCAGCTCCAATTCAAGCACGACACCTGGTATTGTGTACACAGCATTAGAGTGGCAGATGAGCAACTAATACAAAAGTTACCAAGTATGAAGTTAGTGTGTGTATGTGTATGTTCAGTAAAGAATGAAATTCTATGATATCTATGATGAAGGTATAGATACAGATATGAGGATAGTAGATCTCATTAGGGAACAAAAAAGGGTAAATAGAAATTTGGAAGCAAAATGCTTAGGTGACATATAAAGCAGGAATGCTAGAAAATATTTGAATTTTTAAAGATAACACCAACTATCATGACTAGATACAAGACAGCTAAAACTCTTTTTTATAACACTATATAAGTATTACTTTTTTAAAGTAATAATATAATGTTTAATTTATGTTAGTCTAACTACATTTAATACAATTTTGTCAAGTCTTGGAACAAAGACATTTTAAAAATTAAAGACGTTATCATGTTTTATCAGGGAGAAAGGGAATATATATAATCAAAGCAAATGTTTATGCCAAGGAAAAGTAACATAAAGTATCAAACATTCCTGCACCTGGCTTGCACTCAGCAATCAGTAGAACACAGCAGGAGTTATTGTGGAGTGGACACAGATCTGAGGAATTAAACAACACATACTGCTGGCATATAAATCTCAGTCTGTCATTTAGAATGCATATTACAATCACTCAGGTGTTTTATTTAAACGTTGATTGTACGTGAATTTAATTTTTTTCCACTTAGAGGAAATTGAATTTCTTGGGTCAGTTCCATCACAGTAGTCCTTACTGTAAAAGCCTGGAAAGGATGCCAAGCTAATTTGTTAGGGAGTTTCAGCATCATTGTATGAGACAAAACCTCATTATGTTTAAAATAATAAGCAGAAAAATGAAGGTAGAAACTAAAATAAGTTTATGATACTTTTTATGAGCTGAACAATTTCCATTTTAAAATAGATTTTGATTATGAGAAACAGATGAAAAGGTAGTCCATCTGAACTTTTCAGCATTATAGGTCATAGTGTGACTCTGTACCCAATAATGCAAAGTAACTTTCCAAATTAAAGTGTTTTAACATTTTGTCCATAAGCGTTTTTTTACAGCATGCAGAGGCTATTAGAAGTCTTACTGGAAGACGATTAAATCAACAACCAACTAGCAGTGGCTTTACTGGTGACCTTGGTATCTTTATAAATGTGAATAACTGACTGCCTATCAAAGGTTATTTCTTGCAGTGTAACTGTTGCTGCCATGATAGGCTCTGGCTACTGTTAATGAAACTGGTTTGATAACAGATGGACGAATTTCTGAAATATCTTCTTTTAGGACTCTCCCTATGCTCTTATTCTAGTAATGAGCTATACCTACCTGAATTTGTTTTATTCAAGTGTATTTTGGCATGGTTTAGGGTGACCTCAAGCTTTTTTTTGCTTGTAATAAGACTGATTGCAACTGTGGAACAATACAGAGGAGCATAAGCATTGAAAAGAGATACTAGAAATCAAGATGCTTCTGTACATTGATAAAAACACAACTGATCTTGGATTTAAAATTTTGAAATGTGTGCAAACCTTAATTTATTAATGATTGGTTGGGATAATGAAATGTTCTTGAAGAGATCAAGAAGTCTTCTTAAAAATTGTATACTACAAGCAACTTTAGACTACCTAACATCTCAGACACAGTATGGTTGAGCTTGAATATGGAAAATGAAAATCTTTATGTTTGGCTGGTCCATAATGATTCAGATCCTTCAATCTTTACTTAAAATTCACAATCTTTAGATCTAAAATACTGTAAGTTGTTACCATGGCTTCTGCCTGTGTGTAATCATGTTGTATTCATTATTTCACGTAGGTCACACAAAATATTTTTCATAATAATTGTATTGTAATGGTCTATCTTTTACATGTAAACCCTTCATTATAATATGATTGTGGGAGGAAACAAAAATCTTGGAGAGCATACAATAATCACAAAGATGGCAGGTTTCTTGAAGTTTTGGAAATTATGTATTTTCCAATTTTGCAATTCATGAAGATAGTACTCCATAGTATATAATAATTCAATGACTTAATTGTTATAATAAGTGAGATGAACTACATCTCAGACATGAAGGTTTTAACTATATCTGAGGTTTGAGCTTCGGAATACAGCAAAGTCACCATGTAGGTTAGACATTCATTTTGTAAGCTCATATTTTTCATTTTTACAGCCTAACATAGAACCAGGTAAACAGTAAAGATTGTGCTTAAAGGGGTTCCAAGTATTACAGGGAATGGTCATGCATATAAAACTCAAACCGAGCAAAATTAACATAACAATGAGATTGTTTGAATGTGGTAAGAAAAAGAGTGGAACATATGAGCTTCACAAGAACAGTGAGGATAACAATAACAATAATACATTTATAATAATATTTTATTTCTATTGCGCCTTTCCTATGCGCAAATCAAATTACTGCATATACTTCTGGTAAACTGTGTTACCAAAAAGACAAAAGTTCTAGGTACTGTGCAGATAAAAGCAACCAAGAGGACTACTGGAAGAAAAACAATGTCCTTCTCTGACAATGATGAGAAGTAAACCTGATAAGTTCTGAGTAGGGAAGGTTACATGAGGATCTAGTCTTTGTAAAGCTGCACATATTATATATATATATATATGTCTGGAGACAACTATGATTAAATGTTACCTAAAACTGGATTGGAAAAATTAGACAGTATACTCAGTGTTACATTTCTAAACCAATCCAATGCCTCAAGGCGGCGCACAAAGTAGAGGTAATGATTTTGAACTACAAATATTAGAGGTGTTCTTGTTAACATGGTCTGACAGAGAGCAAGCTGTTTACGATAAACTGTCTGCAGTCAAAAAGATTCTTAAAAAAATATATTAGACAAATAAATGTGTGTTGCGTGTACAGAGAGTGCACTGCATGTTTAAAAAATAAATATAACCTTTTTTAAAAATAAACAACCTGATGCAAGGAAAAAACCTTTCTGTACCATCAGATTATGCATTGACATTCAAACGCATCAGTGTATGAGTAGAAAACGTGAACAATATGCTAATATGCAGGTGCTGTGTGTGCTCTCTGTTGTTCAGCATTGCAATCATAGACATATATAGATAGACGCCGCATTCACTGTGTTGCCCATTGGACATGATACGTCAGCGCGTCCACCATATTGCGGGTGGCAAAAGTGCCATTTAAACTAATACAGGTAGACATGGAAACCGGGTTTTCTGATGAAAAAACAATAACGCCTAAAACAGTATCGTTTACATGCAACAGATTTTGGCCAATCGTTTAAATGCAATTATTTATATCCATTTATACGTTAATAATGGCAATTATTAAATAATAATAATAATTATTATTATTATTATTAAATAATTCCTCTTATATGAGTAACATTTCTCGGACTGCCTTCTTCCATCTCCGAAACATTTCTAGACTTTGTCCTGTTCTTATGCAACACAGTACTGAAGTATTGGTTAATGCCCTAGTCACCTCACGTATAGATTACTGTAATGCTATTCTATCTGGCATCCCACAAAAACTTATCCATCGCTTACAACTTCTTCAAAATTCTGCTGCCAGGATAATAACCTGCTGTTCTAAATCGACTGAACATATCACACCTATTCTCTCTCAACTTCACTGGCTCCCTGTTCACTACTGAATAAAATACTAAATACTGCTCTTAACATTTAAAGCTCCCCCCTACCTCACTGATCTCCAACAGACCTACACCCCTCTCGCTCACTCAGATCCTCATCTGCAGCTCGACTTTCTGTACCGCACATCAAACTCTGTTCTGTGGGAGCTCGAGCGTCTCTCATAGTGCTCCTCAACTCTGGAATTCTCTTCCCTCTCATATATGTACATCAGCTCGAATCAATAACACATTTTAAAACTACCCTCAAAACTTATCTTTTCAAACTGGCATACCAGTTGTGAATTTTGCACTGTTACTGCCAGTTATCTTTGTGTGTCTTTCTTTTAACAGTGAAATGATACACTCAATGACAAAAGTAAACAATGTTATTGTATACAAATTGGCTTAATAATTTCTGAAAACATTTCATTCATTCCTCTCTCAATCTCTCTCTCTCTCACACACACACGAGCACACACACACAATGTGGTTACTTAAATATATACAGGATAGGACCTAAAATCCATGAAACAGAACTGTCTTACTTAGCTTTTTCCGTGTGTTGCCACTCTGTAATTTGAGAGTATTCAGTCTGGCAATATGGTGCAGCATTAGTTTGTGGAAGACAGACACAACTAAAGACATGAGCATAAAATAATGGTTGTCGATTTCAAACTGTGTTTCTTCAATGTGCTCCTTGAGAAAAAACACATCATCTGAACCAATCTCAGCCCGAACAAACTGATTGATCAAAGATACACTGACATCTTGCCCTAATGTCGACTGTCGGATAACACGCTCAGCTACTTTGACCACCTTGACTGCACCCTCAGAAGGAATCATCAAACCTCCTTTGTTTTTTAATGTGAGCAAATGGTAGCTTTGATCATATGATGCCGGTACAGCACCTGTTACCAATCTAGCACAGCAGACATCACAGGACAGCTTTCTCAAAATCTCGTCTAAGGGCTACCTACCCACTGCTTCCTGAGGTGGATTTCTTTGGGAAACTTTCAAAGTTTGAGAAATATTAACAGCTAACAACAATCTACATAGTTAGTTACTAAATACGTTTAGCCAAAACGTTGTTTGGAGGCTCACTTGAGCACATAAATGAATAGCTTTGCTAGCTTAGCCTGGTAAGCTAAAGTTAAGATTATAAAAAACGTGATTTTCTAATGGCCAAAAATAACCAAAACAATTGTTCAGCTTTACCTATGAAATGTAATCCCTGTGATCTGGTTTGGAGCGTAGAGCGGTTTGTACAATCCCAAGCAGCACATGCATGAGGCATCTTTATCTGTTACTTCACTCCACAGCAGTACCTCTCGCAATATGGCGGCGACGTTGATGTACGATCCTGCTGGTCATGAGGCATCTAGTAATTCTATGTCTATGATTGCAATGATAGGGTAGTAGTCGTAAGCATGAAATAATTTGCAACTTTATTCATTAAAATATGAACTGCAAAATATGCATTTGAAGTAAATGGTGTGTAATGCTCCATCAAAAGGACTGCCAATAAGAGAACTGATAATGAAGAGCCACAAGAGATGCAGATTTCAGTATTCAAAACACCCTAATCAGCAAATCTACTTAATAACATCAGTAAAGTACGGACAAGGTTGCACAGCACCAACAAAGAAGTAACTAATGACATTTAACATTACTGTCTTAATGGAAAAGCAAACATGTCATGACAAAATAGCTGAAGTGTTTTAACACGTCATATATCCTTACACCTAAATGCATATTTACAGTAAACTCTATTTGCTGTTGTCATGTCAAAGAGTGATTCAACAGTTAAAATGACAGAAAGATACCATAGCATGTGCTTCTCAAATGTGTGGAGCCCAGTAGCTGTGGCGGTCGACATGCAGCTATGTCTGTCAGTCTCCACTATTGCGGCACTCATTACGAAGTGCGCATTAATTATTAAGCTTCAGTTACCTTGTGCTATTGAGTTCCTAAATGGATAATACAACTTTTGGCTTTTTATTTTCTCTCAGCATCAAGTCTTTTGGTCAGTGTCTTTTACTCTCTCCCTGATACTTCAGTGGCAGCTTAAGATGCATGGACTGGAGAAATTGGGGGCAGGTGTTTCAGAAAAAAAGCCCTGTGGGTGTAGCCTTTACAATGCAGGATTACTATTTACTTTTTAATGGATTGTTTTCAGACGTGTTTTTCTTGTTTGAGAGTCATGTCTGGCCCTGCAAGACTAGTGAGGATCAAGACCAGTTTATCATAATTTTCAAAGACATTGATAAAGTTGGCTTAGAAGAATGCTTCAAGTGAACAGTGAATCACACTGTTGGAGGATACGTGTGGAAATGCAGAAGAAGTGGATTTAAGAGAGATTTCAGGGAGCGCTTCTTCACTCAAAAAGTTTGGGGAATCTGGAATAAACTATCAAATCATGTAGAGCTTGATTAATGTACTCCTCCAGTTTATCAAACATCTTATGTTTTTAAAATATTCTAGTTTGATTTTTTCAGATTCTTATTGGGATTTTACATTTTTCTGAATTTTGTAATTGTTATAATAGGAATGTTTTGCATATCATATGTTTCCATTACCTAAGACTAGCCAACAGGTATTTAATGTATAAGAGGTATTTTTGTTTTATAATTTTTTTTATCTCATTTTTATTATGTGAGCATTAACAGACACAATAACAGATACAATAAACCTGACAGTGCACAATCAAGGGAAGAAACAAAAAGATCACACTGGTCTGCTGGAGTCCGTTAGGGGAAAAATCAAGACACAACCTCACTCCCATAATTTTTAATGGTTAGTAAATTTATGTTGGGGAGGACTGATTTCTAGTTATCTGGGTGCATAATCTTTGTGCTAGTTCTTGACACATTCACTGAAAGTTCTATATAAGCCAAATGAGAAAGGTAACTTTCTAATGGGTAAAAGGTAGTGCATTGGTATATTTCCACCATTATATTAACACTAGAATTACCAAAGTTTACAAAAAAACTCATAAATCCAGCCCACCTTAAATCCACTCGCTCCTCTTCATTCAGCGTCTTTTGTCTTGTAAATGTGTCGATAATCCCAAGCAGCAAGCAGCCTGCTATACCATCAACCCACCACTGCAGAAATGGCAAAAACCTCTCCCAACTGAAGCCTTGTTTATCAGGGAGTCAGGTACCTAGAGCTGTATAGACTAAAAAATATATCATTACTTTTAATCTTTAATCTCAACAAAGACCTTTTTTTTCTACACTGTGTCCCTATTTTTTTTTTCTTCTCTGTGGCCCTCTTATACTCTTCCATATGACACTCAAATGGTGGGCTGTGACTCACCTTTTCACATCGACTTTGATATCTGACCACTTTTTTTTTTATTTCGGGCATTGTGCGACTTTCTGAACTTGAATTTTTGAGTGCCTTTGCAATGCTGTGCCACGTCCATTAATTTTCTTTTGTTGCTTATACCACTGTTTAAGCCACCAAATAGTAAGTTTTTCTTGTCTCCACTTCACTTAACAGAACCTCCATTTCGCATTTGTTGAAATTGTTCTTTTATACACATGCTGTTGCCATTGTCTTTTAACAAAACACGTAACAGAAGGGGCTATTTATATTGATTTTCATATTTAAATAGGTATAATTTTTGGGTGGAGTCAGGGTGGGGCTGTAGACGCATGCATGTGCATAAAAATTGGGATTGGCATGTGTATGTTGATTGGGATTTATAAAGGAAAAATGTGTAGAACTTTGCTTAAGTACAGTTTTATGCATCTGAATTGTTTTGTGCATACGCACATTTCTAGTTTTGTTCTTACCCCATGTTTTAGTGTGAATTCTATGCACACTGTTATACATGAGGCCCCAGGTCTTGTCTCATCCGGAGACAATGCTGATTAAACATGTCTTGAAAACATGTGATACCGTGGTTTCTGCATGAAGGAAAAGAGTCATATGTATTGCAAATACAAAGGGCATAGACAAAGAAAATTGAAGAGTGAGCATGCCATTGAGACATGAGTGCAAATATTTCTTGATGCAACACCAAATTTCTAATGGATTTGAAATTATAGTGTCCAGTATTAAACAGTGAGCTTTAAGCTTAGAACTGTAATATTGGGGGGTTGAGAGTAACTTAAGAGATGACAGATTTGCCTCAGTAGTAAGCCAGGCAAGAGGAGTGTCAGGAGGAGAGGACCAATTCTATAATAAACAGAGAATAAAATCCCAGTGATAGAGCTCCACATCAGACAAAGATTACATGATTTTTTTTAATTTCAAGATTTTAATCAATAACTCTATGGTACATATAGTGAATGTATATAGAAATTGAATTAAATTGAATTTAAACTGAATTTATCAATTATATGAGGGGTTGACAGAGGCATTGGACCAGCTTCTTGTTTTTTTTTTTTGTTTTTTTTTCATTTTGCTCAATGCTACAAAGCAATTCAACTGCTCCATGAGTCACTTTTTTGGAATATGTGGGTTTGAAAAATGGATGGATAGTTGAAATTTTCATCTCTCTTCTCCCTTGTCAGTTTCCCTATGCTTACCATTGTTATATTTCTTGACAGACCTTTCATCACCTAGATAGTAAAATGCGCAGAGCAAAAAATTGTCCTGAAGATTTTGCCCACATCCTCTTTCTAAGAGACAGATAAAAGCTACTCTCAAGTCGCCCTTATAATATCCCAAGGCGATGCCTTTTCCTAGTATCTCTGCTTAAATACAGTATTTTGAAAATCTCTGGATCCTCAAAGCTGTAGTGTTCAGCTAACATCCCCTTTGATGGTAAAATGTTATTGTTTACATCAAGATAAAATACTGGTGATGAATGACAACATAATATAAATAGTATACAAAGAGGCATTAGATTTATTCAAAACACTTGAAGAACAGCAGAAAAACAGAAACCTGATTTAAAGCCTCAGAAGCAAAAGATTTCAAAACAATCAAATTCAGTAAGCAAAACAAAACCGTCTCTCTCCCTCTAATGGTAGAAAACAAGCAATGATGCAGTTATGTCAAGTACCTTTACTTTCAGAATATAAACAGGACTCTTCTTCATCTTAGCAACTAATATACATTCAAATACTATTGTGAAAGATGAATATCATGTAGAGTAAATGATACTATTTATACTTTAAAATGTAATTAAACCATTAATAGTTCTTTATTGATAATAATTATGTGTGTTAGGTTTATTGAGAATTCTAAATTTGC
Source organism: Erpetoichthys calabaricus (assembly GCF_900747795.2). Classification (NCBI taxonomy): domain Eukaryota; kingdom Metazoa; phylum Chordata; class Cladistia; order Polypteriformes; family Polypteridae; genus Erpetoichthys; species Erpetoichthys calabaricus. The sequence continues at coordinate 113,392,517 of NC_041396.2, forward strand.
TCCATACAAGTCCGTACAAAAGGGCCCTGCAAAGAATTAGTTCTTACATTGCCTCTGGTGTACCATCTTGAGCCTACCCAATGGAAGATCCTTCCACTCTAGTCAAGGCTTCATCTATGGAATGTAGTTCTCAGCAGGAAAATGTGGACATGCGGACCACTCCAACTAATCCTTCTTTGTTCCAGACCCATGACTATTTCTAACTGCTTGTTGTTCTTCCATACACCTCGATCTCCATTTCCACTACACGTACTTCTTGTTTATAGTGTTATTTGCTGTATTCAGGTTTCAGCTATAGGGGCCACCCAGAGACAGACTTCTGTGAAGTGTTCTTTTGTTACAGTTTGCTGTGCATACATGTAGAAACTTGTATACAAGAACACAGGTGTTAACAAACATAAATTATTAAGTTTTCACACAGTAATGATTCAGCTGAAATACAAAACAATGTTTTTTAACAATGTGGGATGTAGCGTGGCATAGTTAATGGAGCATCTTCCTTCCAACTCCAAGGACCACAGCTTATCTGAATTCCTGTTATTTTAATGTATTCACCATTATTATACGAATTTCTTATTTTTTGTTTGTGTACATTTTATAAGAATGAATTAAGTATTTTGAAGGATGTCTATATTTATTTGATAACACTAAGAAATATTGTTCTTTGCTTTGGAAATGGTTTTCTTATTTATACGTTGTGGAAAGCATACCCCCGGGCACAGACAGACAGACACCAGAATGTCCAAAACACTTCTTTTTATTTCCTTTACGCACCACAATGCCTTCCTCCAGCACTCTTTCCTCTTTCTCTTTCCAACCTCCTCTCCCCTCCTCACAAGCTTCGTCTCCTTTCTCCCAACTCTGGCTCCGCTTCTGGAGGGATGGCGGTCCCTCATATACCGACCCGGATGAGCTCCAGGTGCTCCCCCTGACGACACTTTCTGGTGTGGCGGAAGTGTCAAGAGAGCCCCCGGAAGCACTCTGGGTGCCCCTGGGAATTGTTCCGGCAGCACTTCCCGGTGTGGTGGAAGTGCTGCCATCCAGGACCTCACAGCTGTCTGGGTGCCCCCTGGCGGTGGCCACATCCTCCAGTAGGGATGAGTGTCCCAGCTCCAGTCCAGTGGCCCATAAGCAGACCCGGGCGGCTGCCCCCTCGTGGCCCAGGGGAGGTATTGTCCATCACGGGGACCATCCAGGCGTCCCGGCTGGGTAGGGTCCCCATCCATCTGGGACGTGAATAAGAATGTTTAGCTTCTACCTTTTTCATTACAGTAATCCCTCCTCCATCGTGGGGGTTGCGTTCCAGAGCCACCCGCGAAATAAGAAAATCCGCGAAGTAGAAACCATATGTTTATATGGTTATTTTTATATTGTCATGCTTGGGTCACAGATTTGCGCAGAAACACAGGAGGTTGTAGAGAGACAGGAACGTTATTCAAACACTGCAAACAAACATTTGTCTCTTTTTCAAAAGTTTAAACTGTGCTCCATGACAAGACAGAGATGACAGTTCCGTCTCACAATTAAAAGAATGCAAACATATCTTCCTCTTCAAAGGAGTGCGCGTCAGGAGCAGATAAGCAGAGAGATAGAGAAAAGCAAACAAATCAATAGGGCTGTTTGGCTTTTAAGTATGCGAAGCACCGCGGCACAAAGCTGTTGAAGGCGGCAGCTCACACCCCCTCCGTCAGGAGCAGGGAGAGAGAGAGAGAGAGAGAGAGAGAGAGAGAGAGAGAGAGAAAAATCAATACGTGCCCTTCGAGCTTTTAAGTATGCGAAGCACCTTGCAGCATGTTGCTTCACAAAGCAGCTGCACACAGAAGGTAGCAACGTAAAGATAATCTTTCAGCATTTTTAGACGAGCGTCCGTATCGTCTAGGTGTGCGAACAGCCCCCCTGCTCAATCCCCCTACGTCAGGATCAGAGAAAGTCAGCGCAAGAGAGATAGAGAAAAGTAAGTTGGGTAGCTTCTCAGCCATCCACCAATAGCGTCCCTTGTATGAAATCAACTGGGCAAACCAACTGAGGAAGCATGTACCAGAAATTAAAAGACCCATTGTCCGCAGAAATCCGCGAACCAGCAAAAAATCCGCGATATATATTTAAATATGCTTACATATAAAATCCGCGATGGAGTGAAGCCGCGAAAGGCGAAGCGCGATATAGCGAGGGATTACTGTATATGGAAAAAAATTAAGGAAGTAATATGAGTTGAAAAAGAAGATGAATGAAATGACAATTCTGTTTTAAAAAATATCAGCACACTTTAAAACTTATGTGTTGTAAAGCAATATTGCTAAACTAATTTCTAAATGTATATTTTCACCACCACTACTCCTACTAGTTTCCACAATTCCAAACATTTTTATTAAAATTACACCCTATGCATCATACAGAATACATTTTTGCAGAGCATGCAGACATCCATCCATAAATACATCCACTTTTTGAGCAGTTTATGTATTATAGAGCCATGCAGAGTTGTAGCCTTTGCAGTATTAATTTGGTTACCTATGAGTCATGCTCACACTCTCACAATCATACTTATAAAGAGTTTGGAATCACCAGTCAACCTGACATGCAATTCATCATGGGGAGAGCACACAACCTCCCTTCTCCTATTTCTGTGTACAGTAGCTGTCATTAAGAACCATTAGCCTCGTCACCACCATGCTACCCTACAGAGCATGCATTATTTAAAATATATGTATTGTAATAGTGCATTTACCATATTTACTACTTCACTTTATGAAGTAAGTGCTAGTTTAGAACCACAAGAATAAGTGTTTATATTAAGAGCAATAAAAGAGCAAATCAATAGTTTTGGAAAAATATTTATGTCTCATGAATTTGCTTAGTCCTGACTTCAGTTACACTGAATAGCGCACTATAAAAAGCAAGCAGGCTGCGTCCAGAGAAAGAAAACATAAACCATCATAGCTCCTTACCATTTTCAACAGAGCAGCAGAGATAAAATGTGGCAATATTCAATTGCCACAAGCCAGAACAAGCTGCTTATGGTAGGTAGTTTATCAAATCACAAAGACCACTTTGTTTAGATGCATTCAGCAGTATTTTGATTTATGAATTCATTGAGACTGATCACTTCTGTTTTACTCCCTATATATCATGTCTGTGTTTAATTGGTGTGACAGTGATGAAGATAATAATTTGGTCATCTTCTGCTTCATTACGAGCTAATTTATATAAAACATTGTTTACAAAAAAAACTGTTTTACCTGAGTGTAATAAAATATACTGTTAAAGTAATTCATGGTAAATATTGTTATTTGTTTTGGCTATCCCAGAGCAAGATTTCATAATTGTTTTTGTTTTTATGTCTTATTATGTTTTTTGTAAATAAATTACTTGATTAATACTGTTATAGTAACTTTTGGAACTTTTTATTAATATTGAACATCTATCTTACATGTCATTGTAGGAGTTGGCTGTATGTTGTGTTGCTCCCCACCAGGATTTGCCTTTTTTTTTACTTGAAAACAATGATTCAGAGGGACATTGTCATTATTGAAGTGCTCAACTTACCAAAACTCTCTTTTTAGGATGATTCAAAACATACAAAGTAAACATTCATTCAGTGCAGTGTTAATCCATGCCATCTGTAGACAGATAGTGATTACTACATGCATAGGAGTCACTTGGCATTGTACAAAGTTACATCTCACTACATAGGTCCACTTTCAGCATACAATGTCCATCCTCTGAAATTTTGATCACACCACAAGTAAACATTTGTTTATGACATATTCACCCTATGTATTTCTGTAGTAAAGACCCTCTTTGGTTCGTAGTGAAGTATAACTACTTTGGAAAAAAGTAAACAGAAAGTACAGGTACTACTCATTAAATTACAGGTAGACAGACACATAGTTGAGCTGCTAAGGTAATTACCACAGCACTCATTCCCATTGCAAAATACACTCTGATCCCTTCTCTGACAGAAGAAAATGCTTTTACTAGGTCCATTTGTACCCTTATGCTGCATTCCTATGTTGGGGCCCCCCACCACTTACATAGATGTTGGCTCCTTTATGATAGGGAGCTTTAAGCCTTTCCTTAGCTTGCTTATGCAAGCAAATAGCCCTGGCTTTTACAGATAAATACTCTTATGTCTATTGGGCATAACTTGCATTATAATTAAATTGATCCACTTTTGACAGCTGCAGGAACGAATGAGAAAAGGAACATTTTGTGTTTATTCTTATTGAAGATTCTATTCTGGACCAAAGTCCACTCATCCAGATGGGAGTTACAACAGAATATTCGGGGCCTCTTTCAAGTGAATTTTCCTGTGTATTCTTTGATGCACTTTGTTGAAGTGGGTCAGAACTGAGTGTAAGTAAGATGGCAAAACACCATATCTTAATTCACAAATAGCATAAGAACATAAGACATTTGACATATGAATGGAGACCATTCAGCCCATCAAGCCCGTTTGTTTAGCTAATAGCTAAGCTGTCCCAATGTCTCAGAATCTTCTTAAAGGTTGTCAAGGTTTTTGCTTCCACTACATGTTTTGGTAGTTTGGTCCAGAGTCCCACAACTCTTTGCTTAAAGAAGTGCGTCATGGTTTCAGTTTTAAATGTACATCCCCTTAATTTCCACTGATGTACCCAGGGTCTCTGCTCAAGACCAAGCAGGTTTAATTCTCTGAAACTGTCAGAGTAGGACAGTTTCCTGAAGTCATCGGATGCACTTGGTTGTTTCCCTCGGCAAAGTTTCAAGTCCTGCTATGTCTTTGTTGTACCATGGTGACCAGGGGCCTCATGTATGTACAGTGCCTACTCACAAAAATGTTGCATACGACTATTTCATTGCACACTTTGAGATATGTAAAACATAAACCTGGCATAAAGCCACACACATTTTCATGGTAGCCCCCTACCTTGTGTATGCAGTTTCTGGTCAGTTTGCAAACTGGCGGCACCCAGCATCAAAGCAGTTCTACTGTTTCTGTGTCATTTACCTTTCTTTTTCATATTCACATCAATGCCGCAGGATTTATCAAATATACCGAAATTAATTGCATATTGTTTAGAAATTTAATTCACTTGATTGTAAACATTCTGTAACAATATAATGGTGCGTGCAATGGCCAAACTATTCCAACTACCATAGCTGCTTTAGCATTGTTAGAAGACATTGCAAGTGGTAGAATTAGAAGACAGTGCATATTTATAGATGATGATGATGACTGGCTTCTAAGTTGATTTTGATTTCCAAGAGCTATCCTCTAGGAGCTATGTGCTGAACTTTTGCTTTACAGAGGCAGACTTTGAGGAATTGTGCTTTACCTGCTCCTTTAAAAGTTCTGTCCACTCTCAGGTTTTTAACTACAGAAGCTTTTCAACATGAATTTGCTGACCGATCTGGTATTTCACAAACATCACCGAGTCGAGTCATGCCAGCTGTATAGGATGGTATTATCCGCATGTCATCCAGATATATAAGATTTCCTTACACTGTGTTTGAACTGCGAAACATCAAAGTGCAACATCCGTTTTTCCAAATGTAATCGGAGCGGTCACCTGCTATTGCAATGGCGCTGGACAAGTTATATCAGCCAGGGACGAATCACCAAAAGAATGAGCTGGCATTAAATCATATAGAACTGGAAAACCTATAAAAATGGCAGCTCCATACAGTTGCAGATGCTTTTTCCAACTAGTGCGGCAAAAGACAAGTCAAGTTGGGGAGCATGCACTGGTACAGTGCGTTGTCGCACCCACTATACAACAAAACAACTCAGGATTCCGGTTGGCAACCCCCCAGGCAGTCACACAATCCTGTCCCACCCTCCGGAAATGACCCTCTATCTGCCGCAGCCAGGTGTTACATGGGTGACCCTTTGGCCTGGTCCAGCCACTCGGGTCTCCAACAATGAGGATCTTACGAGCTGGATCACCCTTGGGTAAATGCGCCACAGGGCCATAGTGCCGTAACTGATGCTCCCTCACAATGCAGGTAATGTGCCTCATTTGGGACTCCATGAGCAACCGCTCATTCGACACAAAGTCAAACCAATGGTAACCAAGGATTTTCCGGAGAGGCACAGTACCAAAGGAGTCCGGTCTTTGTCTCACGTCACTGGATAGTGTCCATGTCTCACAACCATATAGCAGGATAGGAAGCACCAGGATTCTAAATACTTGGACCTTCATCCTTTTGCATAGATATTGGGAGCGCTACACACCCCTTTCCAGTGACCTCATGACCCCCCATGCTCTCCCAATCCATCTACTGACTTCATAGGAAGAGTCACCAGATATATGAATGTCACTGCCAAGGTAAGTAAACCTCTTGACAAGGTTGACACTCTCTCTGCAAACAGACACACTGCTGATGGCTGTGCCCAAGAGGTAATTAAAAGCCTAGATCTTGGTTTTTATCCAGGACACTTGCAAGCCCAAACACTCAGACTCCTCGCTCAGTCTCTCGAGCACCCCGATCAGAGCCTCCATTGACTCTGTGAAGATCACAGCATCATCAGCAAAGTAAAGATCCGCTAATCTTTCTTCACCAACAGATGTCCCACAGCCGCTGGACCCACGACCTTGCCCAACACCCAGTCCATACAAGCATTGAACAGAGTAGGAGCAAGAACACACCCCTGACGAACCCCAGAATCAACTGGGAAAAACACAGAGGTTCTACCTCCACTCTGCACAGCACTCACAGTACCAGTGTACAGGTCAGCCATGATATCCAACAACCTCGAGGGGATCCCGCAAACCCTCAGGATGTCCCACAGGGCAGCTCGATCAACTGAGTCGAACGCTTTACGAAAATCGACAAAGGCTGCAAAGAAACTCTGTCAGTGCCAGTGGCTGCATTGAAGTCACCCATGACCAGAGGAGTGTCACCTTGTGGACACCTATCAACCACCGAGTGAAGCTGCGAATAAAATGTCTCCCTCGCTGAGACATCACTCACTGCAGTCGGAACATACACTGAGACAACAGACAAGGCACCCAGGGAGTGCTGTAATCAGAGTCTCATAATACGCTCATTGAAAGGAGTGACATCGGACACCAAGAAGCCAATCCGCTACAGCAACAGCTACTCCCCAAGTATGACAGCCATCAGAGCGACCAGACCAATAAAAGGTGTATCCACCTACAGAGATCTGGCAAGTCCCCGGTCTGCGCACCTCAAAGAGTGCTGCTACTGAAATGTGGAGTTTACGCAGCTCCTACGACAGCAGAGGAAGATGATCATCTTGCCAGAGAAACAAAACGTTCTTTTAAAGATAGCAAGTCACCTCAGATAGCCATGTAAAAAGCAGAGAATCGATCTGTTGTGATGCTCGGTGCTATTGCAACACTATAAAGGCACCTTCCGAGAATTAATTTGCTTATGTAAATAGAATGCCTTTACACTCTATTAATGTGCTGCTCTGTACTCCACATAAAGTGTGTCACATTGTGCAGTTTTGTACCTGAAGAGATTCGCTATGATGTACCTGACCCTGACCCACCAAATCGGACAGTGTTACAACTTCGTTTGAATGTAATCAGCAGAATGTAGGTAATCAGATGCAGCATTCTTATTTAACCAATTAATTTAAATTGTGGTCAATATCACATAGTACATTCCTTATATTCCTTAGTTCATTGGTCACATGTCTTACAGCATACACTATTGCATTTTGTAACTCCAGTACAATCCGTCAGCACAAAGCCAGATGGCCTCTCAGCAGTTTCTGAGGCAGCGCCCGAAGATGTACTTGGCACAGCAGCATTATCATGTCATCGGCATGGGAGTCAGTTTGAATAGATGGCTGGCTGCAACTTGCCCTTACCTGTCAACTGTAATATGTAACAATTTTTTTTTATTTTGGGCACTGTGCGACTTTCTGAACTTGAATTTTCGAGTGTCTCCGCTATGCATTTGTTGCTTATACCACTACGTAAGCCAACAAATAGTACTTTCCAATCACTGAAATCTTCTTTTTTTCCACCTGCTTTTGCCATTGTCTTTTAAGTGAACACTGCACAGAAGGGACTATTTATATTGATTTGCATATTAAAATATGCAAAATTCTGGGAGGAGTCAGGGTGGGACAACAGGTGTGTGCATGTGCGTTACTTTTCATGCAGACCATTATTTATGGAGCTAAAGTGTCTGGAAGTTAGCTTAAGTGTGAATTTCCCCTTGGGATTAAATAAGTATCTATCTATCTATCTATCTATCTATCTATCTATCTATCTATCTATCTATCTATCTATCTATCTATCTATCTATCTATCTATCTATCTATCTATCTATCTATCTATCTTATGCACGGTTTTGTGCATCTGTTTTTTTTTCTGCATACGCATATTTCTGCTTTTGTTCATACGCCATGTTTTAGTGTAAATTCTACGCACTGAGTTATACATGAGGCCCCAGAACTGTACGCAATACTCCAATAGCAATGGACAAGAGGCCATTTATTAACAAAGACTTTGATATTGCAATGAATTGTGAGTGAAGAAATTCTATATATTAAGGGGTTATTATAAAGCTATGATTAGTAAGCTGAGGTTTTGTTCCTTTTCATCACAGTGACGGTGACTTCAAAATGTTTATCACACAGAATTATTGTGGAGAAGACTGGGGCACTCCCGCACTCTGATTCTGCAAGAGTCACACATTTGGCAGCAGCTTACATTGAACTACTGAGAATTTGTTTCAGATGATTTGCAGTGTGAAAGTATAAAAACACAGACTTTTTGTATTTCATTTTCAGTTTCTTTTGTTTACCTTTCCACTGCCTAACATCCCTAGCCTCCTCACACACAGAATTCTCTGGCCTCAGGCACGTGTCAGATATTAAACCACAGATAAACTGGCTCTGTGTGAATGTGGGTGTATGCATAGTTGGGCCTGGCAATGGATTGGCACTCTGCTAAAGTTTGGTTTCCACCTTACATCCTGCAGTGGTGCTATTGCATTGCAAATATTCAAATTGTGCATAGGAGTTTGTTATTATGAAAAGAACATACAGTAGATGCAGTGAAAGACTGAAATAAAGAAAATAAATCTTGAAATTTGTTAAATCTTTTAATTAAGCATTTTTATTGTACATATTGACAAAACATTAAGATTATATGATCTTCCTTTTGTCTTCTTTGAATATTTTTACCATTTTTAGCTGGTGGAATATACATTTTTGCTCCTAACAGTAACTTTGGTTTTGTACCAAAATAAAACCTGGACCAGTTATTTAAATTCTCTTACTTGAAATGGAGAGTAATTTTCAGCCATTCTCTTTTTAATTTTGTCAAAAAAATCATGCTACAATTGGGTCATAGGAGGTGATATTTTGTATACAATGTTTTATACACAAAAAGTACAAATTGCTCAAATATTCTGAAAGCCATCATAGCTGCATTAATACTGAAATAATATAAATAATTAATGCTGCAGTCCAGGTGGTACAATAATATTGTGCTGAATGCTTATGTCTTATTGTTCCAGAAATATGGGCTGAAATTTCAGTCCAGTTAAAGTACTCTTTTTTCCAACTACATCTCAGAAATATCTGTGTTAGGTTAAATGATCTTGGTAAAGAGCCCTATATGTAAGAATATGGGGATTTGTACAAGTGTCCCCTGCGAAAAGCTAAAGTCCTATCTAGTTTTATGTCCTGACCTTGTATTCATATATTAGGCTTACTGATGCTGATACTGACAGTGAATTAGTGGGTTCATAAAAAGGAAGGATGGATTATTGGAATAACTAGATTTATACTTGTAGCTAGAGGTGTTTCATTGATGTTGGATCATCTAATAAGGGAAGGTCACACTGCCACCCAGTTTCTGTTTACTGAGTTGAAGGCAACATCCTGGAAAACTACATACATCACTTCCAATCTCAATGTCATCAGCTCTGCCCCTTCTGTTTCCTCTGGTATTTAACCTGCCTAAGCCAGGAAGTCGGTATTCATTTGGAACCTTGCTTCCAACAGTAACAGATCTCTGCTCCTTTGGAAGTTATTTCTCAGGCTACAAGAGCCAACCATACATTGTCAGTAACATATATTTCAACTTTAGTTTACCTTACTTTGAATTCCACCTGAAAATTAAATGGGGTTTCTGTTGGTACCCCAAATCTTCTTTTGTTTTTCTCTTGTTTTATTCACAATATGTGTTTTAAAACTTAAAGGTTTAGTAACTGCTACTACATAATAAAACCTAACATTCTGGACCCTATTTTATAATAGTAATTGGTGCAATGCAGAACCAGTCCCTGACAGGGCCCAATCATGTGCATACCCAAACTCACACAGGGCCAGTATAAAACTGACACTTAACCAAATCTGTATATGAATGGGATATGTGAAATATCCTGAAATAGAAATGCCAAATAAAAAAATCTCTTCAGACAGGGAATGTACATGCAAATACCACACACATACTAAAAGGCTACAGAATTTGAACACAGGATGCAGGGTTAATGTAGTAGTAGAGTAAAACTGTCAATACTGAAGTTTTATTTGAAATTTCCTGTTTTAGTTCACTGTAATATTTTTTATTTATATTCTGAAAGAAAAAGATTTCTTTCTGAGAAATCAGAAAAATATTTCTGTAGCTCGTATTGTTATGCAGTATATGTGCCCATTATGATTGATCAAGGAGATACAGTAGGTCTCCTTCGTTTGCTTAAAACTTTAATCCCTGTCTGGCTTATCACTGAGACTTGCAGAAAGGAGCCTCTGGAATCCATTTGTTATTGTGAAGTATTCAAGCCTTCACCTACTTTCCTTTGATCACATCATAGTTTTATCATTTAGTCTCTCTTGTTAGCTTCCTCTTTTCTCCTCCTATCTACAGTATCCCCCCCCCCCCCCCCCCCCCCCCCCCCCCATGGATATACTATCACGCACACACTCACATGCAAACCCACACACTGGCCCAGCTGGGTAGTGTCAATATTTAGTTCAAGAAAGGTAGTTTCATGAGTAGGTCATTCATCACACTTTTTGTTTGGGCTAAGAATCAGACAGACTTGTAAATCTGACAAGAGAAACTGAATGCCTTGCAGAAACCAAAAGCATTAGCTGTTGTTTAAAATGAAGCATTATATGCTGCAAAAACACTTAATTCTAAAAAGTTATTTAAAATGCATTTGCTTTTAATTCAATTTGTAATATCAGTAAAATAACAATATTTATTGATACATTTTTAAACATTGTTTAGAATTATTGTAAATATCCTATTAAAATCTATATATCATTCTATTACTATTTTAAGAATAACTCCATGAATATTCTCCATTTAACCCTTTTCAACACCCACTTTATCTAGTCCTGGTTGGGGTCAGTCAAAGCCTCTGCCAGCAATAACTAGGTAGAAAACAACTCTGCAACCAGAAAATTCAACACAAAAAATTGCAACAAGGAGAAATTGTTTTTGTGTCAAAATTACTTTCAAGTGAAGTAAACTAGCCTCAGGGAAAATGTCGATTTTATTTTGAATAGTAATATAAAGCAGTTTTTCTATCTCTTATATATATTCTCTTCCCACTCTTCTGGTTCGTCCTGCTTCCACGTCAAAACCGGTCCCGCCCACACGGAGCCGACACGGCATTTCTCGATTCCTATTTGTTGTCTTCCATGTCATGCACTATACTGGCCTGCTGAGCATAATACATCCAACAAGTACTCGAGGTGCTGCCACAACGGTAAAGTAGCTTTACCACCTTTGCGGGAGCCACCTGTGTCTTACACAGCAAACATCAGAAGCTAAAAATTATTGTGAACACATTCGAGAATACAACCCTTCTCTAGCGTTTCCTTCCATGGGTGCACAAATAACTCAACCTCCTGGCCACTGACCATACTGTTTTAAAATACATGGGCAAATTTATCACCAAATCGCTCCACTATATGCTAACACTTCTACCTCTCCAGGATATGGACAGTTGTATGTTTTTGACACAGCGCAAGCTACTAAAGTACGCTTACAAAATAAAACAAATTCTGCACGCAGCGAAAATGTACTTCTCCAGCTAGATTCCATACTCAGAACCATCAACCCCTTCGCTAAATCATACAAACACATGCATGAAATCGCTCAGTCCAATCCAACAGCATCTGTACGAATGGTTTTCAAGGAAACCCCTAGGCAGGATTTACGACGATACAATGCCCCGACATGTCACACCGATGTTGCAGCGATTTTCACTGGAGAAGATGGCGAAATGCCTGCCGAAAGGGACATTTGCATCTATCCCATAGGCAACTCCTGTAAACAGATTTCCACGCTAAATATGAATTTCGATCCTATGGTTTACCCACTTTTATTCCCTTACGTAGACATTGGCTGGCACAAAGATTTACAACATGTTCCCGATAAAAGAACCGCCAAGCGAATAAGGCTTACTCAATGCCAATTTTATGCATACAGATTAGCAATGATGAATACAGTTAGTATTTTGCACTCCAGCGGCAAACTATTCCAACAATACATCGTAGATGCGTATGTTAAAACAGAGGGTGCACGTCTCAACTATCTCATATTACATCAGACGCACTGCAAGCAAACGCTGAAAATAACAACGTTCGTGTAGGCAAAATGATCATATTACCGTCCACATTTCCAGGAAGGCCAAGATACATGCAACAAAACTATCAGGATGCCATGGCCATAGTACGTAAATTCGGAAAGCCTGATTTATTTATCACTTTCACATGTAATCCTGCTTGGCCGGAAATTCTATATGCACATTGCGTCTTTCAAGAAGTATTTATTTCTTCTTGATTTCTGAATTCCTTTCTCACCGTTTTCCGTTCCTACTCTTACACCGCCGTATGCTACGGCGGGTGTCGGCTAGTTATAGATATTTGAGTAATTTATACAGGCATACATTTTTATGAAAATTTGCACTTTGTGGAAAAAATAAGAGTGATTTTTTCATCTCTTAAATGTTCTCCTAAACCTGTCAGCTATGTGTTAATTGCATTTGATCAAACTTTATAATTCAAATTATTATTTATGTTATTATACATATTATATATGTTATTATACTACTTCACAGGAAAAGGAAATCTGAAATGTAATTTAAGATAAAATTTCAGGATTTATTAAAATCATAAAAGCAAAAAAAGTTGTCAGTCCACAAACAGTAGTAAGAGAAAAATACCTTATCTTGTGTAATATAAATAAATATGAATTAAAATATTTCAGCCTCTGCATTTTGTTTAAAAGTAATCTGTATAAACACTCTATAAATGCTTCAGTTTTCAAAGCCTTCTTATTGTATTACAGGTCATGGAGAGCCAGAGTTTATTTAAGGCGTCACAAAGTGCAAGTTACTAGTAACTACAAGTTAGTAAGAACTTACCTTGGACGGGATTCTCACATTCCCTTTTCAGACTCACATTGGTCCAGTTTAGAAATCTACATTATCCTTAATGAGCATGTTTTTGGGTACCCTGAAAAAAGAAGTGTATGCAAATTCACACAAGACTGGATATTGATGTTTTTGGTATCGGGGACCCTAAAATGTTGAAATCCATCGAAAACCAAAGATCAAAATTTTTGAAGAATCTAAAGCTTTCACTCCTCCCCTACAGACGATGGTGGGGAGAGCGCAAAGCAAAAAATTGTTGCCAATCAATATGCTGCTCAAATAGGTGCTTTAAAACATAAGACACTATAAACTCTGTACAAAGTGGGAAAGATGCGGGTCCAAAAAATCTATGCAGCCAAAGTTTATAAAAAAAAATAAATACAGTGCATCCAGAAAGTATTCACAGCGCATCACTTTTTCCACATTTTGTTATGTTACAGCCTTATTCCAAAATGGATTAAATTCATTTTTTTCCTCAGAATTCTACACACAACACTCCATAATGACAATGTGAAAAAAGTTTACTTGAGGTTTTTGCAAATTTATTAAAAATGAAAAAACTGAGAAATCACATGTACATAAGTATTCACAGCCTTTGCTCAATACTTTGTCAATGCACCTTTGGCAGCAATTACAGCCTCAAGTCTTTTTGAATATGATGCCACAAGCTTGGCACACCTATCCTTGGCCAGTTTCACCCATTCCTCTTTACAGCACCTCTCAAGCTCCATCAGGTTGGATGGGAAGCGTTGGTGCACAGCCATTTTAAGATCTCTCCAGAGATGGTCAATTGAATTTAAGTCTGGGTTCTGGCTGGGCCACTCAAGGACATTCACAGAGTTGTCCTGAAGCCACTCCTTTGATATCTTGGCTGTGTGCTTAGGGTCGTTGTCCTGCTGAAAGATGAACCGTCGCCCCAGTCTGAGGTCAAGAGCGCTCTGGAGCAGGTTTTTATCCAGGATGTCTCTGTACATTGCTGCAGTCATCTTTCCCTTTATCCTGAGAAAGAAAATTCTCTGGTCTGATGAGACAAAGAGTGAACTCTTTGGTGTGAATGCCAGGCGTCACATTTGGAGGAAACCTGGCACCATCCCTACAGTGAAGCATGGTGGTGGCAGCATCATGCTGTGGGGATGTTTTTCAGCGGCAGGAAATGGGAGACTAGTCAGGATAAAGGGAAAGATGACTGCAGCAATGTACAGAGATATCCTGGATCCTCTGTGAATGTCCTTGAATGGCCCAGCCAGAGCCCAGACTTGAATTCGATTGAACATCTCTGGAGAAATCTTAAAATGGCTGTGCACCGACGCTTCCCAGCCAACCTGATGGAGCTTGAGAGGTGCTGCAAAGAGGAATGGGTGAAACTGGCCAAGGATAGGTGTGCCAAGCTTGTGGCATCATATTCAAAATGACTTGAGGCTGTAATTGCTGCCAAAGGTGCATCGACAAAGTATTGAGCAAAGGCTGTGAATACTTATGTACATATGATTTCTCAGTTTTTTCATTTTTAATAAATTTGCAAAAACCTCAAGTAAACTTTTTTCACGTTGTCATTATGGGGTGTTGTGTGTAGAATTCTGAGGATAAAAATGAATTTAATCCATTTTGGAATAAGGCTGTAACAAGAAAATGTGGAAAAAGTGATGCGCTGTGAATACTTTCCGGATGCACTGTAAATAAAAGTATGTAACATATATATATATATATATATATATATATATATATATATATATATATATATATATATATATATATACAGTATATATATATATATATATATATATATATATATATATATATATATATATAGTGATAAAGGACTGTTCTACCATTTGCCAGAAGGGAGAAGTCAGAAAAGTGACTGTGCTGTATATGAGGTTCCTGAGGTCCTATAGAGCAGGGAAATATTTTTACTGTACTACATAAATTTGGGTTTAAATTAAATGTATGTTTCCATTAAATCACTATATTCTGTTAAAGAAGCCATTGTTCTTATAAACAATACAAATTCTATCTATTTTATATTAGAACATGGAAGTTGACAGGTCGCCCACCATCACCCATACTTTATGCATTTGCTATCAGCCTCTGGTAACAGAATGAGATAAAAGAGATGGAGAGAAGCCTGGACAGAAAGTATCTATTTTTCTGTCTATGGTGATGTTATGGCACTCTTCATAAAATCTATTGGATTAATTTCTTTGCATCTCTAGCTTTAAAATTAACCTGAATAAGAGTGCATTTTTCCCAGTGAACTGCCTTGCATGTCAGGCTAAACTGCACTAGATCAGATTTTGTTGATTGTCTGAGAATGCTACAAATGTTTAGAAGTTCACATTCACAAGAAAATGTTTTAGATCTAATTTTTTTAATTTAATGAAAAGCATCAAACCACAGTAGTTATTAACAGGTCAGGATCTCTTCGTCTCTTGTTAGATGGGATAGTCCATATTTTTAAAATGAATATCCTTTCAAACCTCTTATATCTGTTTCATTGTATGAGAGTATTTGTCCATGCATACAGTATATTAACTACTGTATATACTCGCGTATAAGTCGGGTCTTGAAACCCAAAAAATCAATCATAAAATCAGACCCCAACTTATATGCCGTATTTTTCAAAAATACAACACTTAAATTTTTCTTTTACATCTTCTTGCCTCCTCCAATCTCACACCAGTGTTTCAGACACATCGAATTCTGTTGCAGCAATGCAGTTACCAATTTCTTTCGCCACTTCAACGACTTTTAATTTAAAACCAGCTTCATATTTTCATCTGGTCAAACGCTCCATTGTAGACAAGGGATACTCTTATGATAAAGGTGTATGATGGTGTGAGATACAAAAAACATAAAACAGTGCAAACATCGCTTGAGAATAGTTCGGGTATTACCGTGTGGTCATGTAGGCACAATACATAGAAAAAATAGGCAGTGCGCTCCATGGTTACTCTCTCAGGTGGGCGTTAGCATGTCGTAATCTCTTGGACCAATAGCATGAGTTTTCTGCATTCGACTTATACAACCAACATTATAAAATACTGGAAATTATACGGTAAAATCAAGCCTCGACTTATACGCGGGAGAATTTATAAGTGAGTATATACAGTAATCCTTTTTATAAATGTCAGATTTAATAATTAATCTGTATCTTTGGAAACTAAAATTCCATGCATCAACGAGATTGTGCAAAGTTATGGCCTTACATTACATAACTTTTAACTTTGCTTCTCGGTTGTATATATTCATACTTTGAGAGTATGGAAGGAATGAAAGGGCATTTGAATACCACCATGCTTTGCTCTGTTCTGCAGCCATTAATAGCTATTGTCCGCTTACTAATATTCTAAGTGGGATTTCATTTCCTTGAAATGTAGAAAAAATGCAGAAATCACTTCAAAAGAGATACTACTCACAGTTACACTACTGAATCATAATGATATATTTCAGCCAAAAATGTCACCAACAGCTATATATGAACTTTAGTTCGTAATAATGATGATATTAGTACAGTATATCTGTGAGACTTCATCAGTTAATTTCAAGATGTACACTACTAGACTATTTTAGGCAATGATTTTTGACAGAAACCTTTCAGTTATAATGGGATTCAATCATTCACAGCACTCATTCTTCCTAGGTCTGTGAAAAGCATGTTGTAATTTGGCTCAAGACTATAAATTGCACGAGCCTGACTCTACTAAAAGTATCTAAAATTTACTAGGGCAGCATTCTAACTTGGAACAATCCCATCAAGCACTGCACTTTCTAGGTAGTATGATTTGGGAAAGCTCCAGTCTCAGACAATTTGGGGGAAAAAAATATTTACTCCTCTATAAGATAGAGTTGGATTTACAATAACTCTAAATCCTTTAATTGTATCATTTGGGGTAAATCCAGAGGGGATAAGATTATCCAATAAAATGTCTATTGTGATAGACTACCTAAACCACATTACTTGAAGGATTACTTACAGTATTTTATTCCAATGGAAGGATCCTAACATAACTTACATAGCTCAAGGTGGTATACAAATAAAATATACTACTAGTATTATTAATGGCAAAGCAATGTGTTAAAGAGTATTGCCTAAAATTAAAATGTAGCAAATGGAGAAAGGGCAATTGTGGTAACGGCACTGAAATATACTGTATATAAAAAAAGATCCTAGCCATAGTGCAAGCTTTGTCTGGGTGGGAATAGCTCCTGTTGTAGTATCTACTCCCACATAAGACTATTAGGCAAACTGGATGAGATCAATATGGTCTGCAAAAAAAAGATCACAGTTCCTTTAGTGCCTCCCTCTCAAATGTATTCACATGGGCAACATTTTAGGCACTGGGACTGAAGGATATTGTTCACACTTGTGGTAGTCTCTGTAGGTTCATAAAAAAAGCAAAGAGATGCTGAAAGAAGCCAAAGGAGTTTCAGGCCCAACTACCTTGTCAGTGTTGAGCTTCTCGAGGTCTTTTAACAACTGATTGTCAAGATTAACAGTCTGGAGAGTGTGTTGGCTGTTTAAGAATGTTCGTATCCTAGCAGCATTAACCATACCAAGTAAGTTCAGAAAAAGCACAAAGGTAAAAGAACCTGACATTCTGATGCCAAAAGGATGAAATAGTGACTTACCAGATTGCCTTAATTGATGGTAATTTACTTACAGTCCTTCACAATTTTTCTGTTAAACAAATACATAGCAACAAATATTTAACAGAGAGGTGAGAAAAATACCTGCCTTCTCGCAGCAACAAATATTTGCTGGTTTGGACAAATCATATCTAAAGATTAGAAATCTGACCTAATTACCTCTGTTACAAGCAAATTCTATTTGCTATCTAAACTGTTGGATGTCAAATCTGGCCAGTGGATTTATACAAACAAAGTACCAGGTCTATTAAACTTCTAACCATTTTCTAAACCTATTTACTTCAACTAAGAGCTGTGAAGCCATCAGAGTCTATCCCACCAGAATACTGAACAAGGCAGAGACCAGCACCATGCAAACCCCAAGCACACAAACTCTAGTGCTCAGAAAAAACATCTCAAACACAGTGAAAATTTGGTCTCCACTTAGTGACAGGACTAATAATGGAATCTAGTTTCCATGACCAACACAAATTACTATGGAACCTGTAAGAAGTATGCTTATATAGTATTTTTATAGAAATCTTTTTACAAGTGTCTGCTTTTGTCAGTGTTTCTTCACTTTACTTTAATCAATTGTTTCTCAAATGACAGCCATGAAAAAAATCTATTTTAATTCATGTTTCATTTTTGCATTTAATATGGGCAGTGGTTAGTATGAATAAAAAAGGCTACTGTCTTATATTATTTTAGAGCAAGATATCCTTAAACACCTATGCAGGCAAACATTTTTCGAGGGTAAATATTTAGATTTGGCTAGAAAGTAAAGGAAACATCTGAATTGCTAGCAGCTTATGAGTAATTCTTGTTTACAAAATAATTTGTATTAGAGGATTAATTATCCCTCCCCTGTCAAACATTTACTTTACGTGTGTGTTGGAAGCAATCACATTGATCCATACATGCTGCTGGTATATTGCACTCCATAAATACCCCTTAAATGCCTTCCAAACAAGGTCCCATTATTTATGCTGAGTCTAAACATTCTATAAGCAAAATTTGCAAAAGAAAAGTGCAGTGGTTTGTATAAAATGAAAGACCCATTGGTGATATAGACAAGGTACTATATGTGAAAACAGATTTTATGTGAATGTTTAGACAAAGATGGCAATGTACTGTAAGACCTGTACAGGAGTAGACAAAAGGTATGAAATATGATCTGTGTAGCCATGCCCTGGCTTTACATAGTATAAATAGCAGTGGGATGTAAGGTATGTTCATTTAATATATATTTTAATAAACAGTTGTTATAAAATAACTTAAAAATGAAAGCTATTATAACTAATGCTTTTTTTTTGCTCCTACTAAAATATCAGGTTGCTGTCAAGCACAATCCCCTGGCTATGGGACTCCTAACCAGATAATTTCCCTCTATTGCCTGCCAAGTTACTTTTCTGTCACTCTCCTCCTTGCCAGGCTTATCCTTTTCTTTATACTGCAATTTTCTGATTCCTCAAAAATTCACATTTCAATAATATTAATACTAATAACAATAATAATAAACTGCCTCTGGACCCCCATTTCTGTTATAAGCTCCTATCCCCTTTGCCTCTGTAATAGTATATATAGATTGGATGTTTTAATATTACTGTGTTTTGGCTGAACTTTTAGTAATTATTGACCTCCCATTAGGGATCACCTTTAAAATACCAAAACTGGCCACCTGCATTGAATTTTAGCAGTCTGTGTGATTTCAAGGTTAATTCAGAAGTTCTTGTAATTGTTCTGTACTAAGTACAGTGGAACCTTTGCCTTGGTTCACGACCACACACTCGGTATACGAACAAACCAGTTTCCGTTTCGGTTTGTACATGTTCAGTCTCTCCCTGTGCATTTCCTGTGCAGCGAGCAAGAGAGAGAGAGAGAGAGAGAGCGTGACACACACACGAGAGACACACACACACACAGGCACGCGAGAGAGAGACAAACATACACACACACACACAGGCAGCGCGAGAGAGAGACGCACACACACAGGTTGTGCGAGAGAGAGAGCTGGACGCATAAGGTAGGAAGGCAGTTAAAGAATGCACTGGGCTTGATTTTGTTTTCACTTCTGTTTACAGCGATCGGTTCGTAGCGTGCATTGTTGCAATGTTACTTTTTTTGGTAGTTTATTAAATTACGGATTTTTTCAAATGTTCATTTTTTTCCCTGTGCTTAAAATTCATTAAAAAAAAAGTGTTTTTAGCCAGCGGTTGGTAGTGCTATAGCGCGAACTATTGCAGTGTTAGTTTTCTCTGTTGTTCAAGGTTTTCTCAGTGTTATTCAATGTTTTTACATTTAGTTTACTATTATGCTGTGCATTCTATGGTTTAATTAACTATATTTGTGCTTAAAAACTTAAAAAAAATATGTATTTGCATACAGTTCGTATGGTCTGGAACGGATTAATTGTATTTACATACAATCCTATTTGGGAAATTGCTTATGTTCACGACCAAATCGGTTTACGACCAGAGTTTTGGAACGAATTATGGTCGTGAACCGAGGTTCCACTGTACATCAGATGTACAAAAAAATTGAAGTAATCCTATGTCTGGCATAACTGCCCTTGTTCTTTAATTTATGGCTTTGGTCGTAATCCAGTCAAATTGATGATGTAACTACTAAACATTTTGTAATGCATTAGTTTCAGTTAGTTAACATTGCACTTTACATATCTCATATAATTTCTCATGTGCCATTTCATTTTCATATCGTGTCATGTCTTATTCAGGTTTACAACTCTTTGTTGAATATTATTAAGGGAAATTAAATTTTAGCTTCAGAATAAAATTAAACAGCTGAAGTAGCCTTTAGATGCACTTGGAAGTGGGTATTTTATCTCAATAGTTAGTGTAAACATCAATAAAATTAAAGAAATCAGGTTTTTAAATGATTATTTTCAATCACAAAATACTATGAGAAGTATAGATGCACTTTGAATAGTGTCCCCAAACCAAAAGTATTTCAATCCTGGCTAAGCTCACTTAATCAATGTTTTCTTGGATAATTTAAATTACCATTCACCATCCCAAATTATGCTTTCAGGCTTATTGGTGACAATACATCAAATTGGCATCATGATTTGAGTACAGCTGCATATGCGGGAATATTTGTCAGATATGTCCCCTGCCTGCACCTACTGAGGGGATCACCTACTCAGACAAAGACGCCACGTTGTGAATATGAAGAACAAGGTAGCACCTCATTAAGGTTGGCATCCATCCATCCATCCATCCATCCATCCATCCATCCATCCATCCATCCATCCATCCATCCATCCATCCATCCTCTTCCGCTAATCCAAGATCGGGTTGCAGGGGCAGCAGCTTGAGCAGAGATGCCCAGACTTCCCTCTCCCTGGCCACTTCTGCTAGCTCTTCTGGGGGAATTCCGAGGCATTCCCAGGCAGCCAAGAGACATAGTTCCTCCAGCGTGCCCCGAATACGTCTCCAGGGAGGCGTCCAGGAGGCATCCTGGTCAGATGCCCGAGCCACCTCATCTGACTCCTCTTGATACGGAGGAGCAGTGGCTCTACTCTGAGCTCCTCCCGGATGACCGAGCTTCTCACACTAATCTTTAAGGGAAAGCCCTGACACCCTGCGGAGGAAACTCATTTCAGCCGCTTGTATTCGCGGTATCGTTCTTTCGGTCAGTACCCATAGCTCATGACCATAGGTGAGGGTAGGAACGTAGATTGGCTCAGCTCCTTTTACACCACAACAGTATGTTGCAGAGCCTGCATCGCTGTGGATGCCGCAACGATCCGCCTGTCGATCTCCCGCTCTATTCTTCCCTCACTCGTGAACAAGACCCCAAGATATTTTAACTCCTTCACTTGGGGCAGGATCTCGCTCCCAATCCTGAGAGGGCACTCCACCCTTTTCTGGCTGAGAACCATGGTCTCGGATTTGGAGGTGCTGATTCCCATCCCAGCCGCTTCACACTCGGCTGCGAACTGATCCAGAGAGTGCTGAAGATCACGGCCTGATGAAGCAAACAGGACAACATCATCTGCAAAAACAAGTGACCCAATCCTGATCCCACCAAACCGGACCCCCTCAACGCCCTGGCTGCACCTAGAAATTCTGTCCATAAAAGTTATGAACAGAATCGGTGACAAAGGGCAGCCCTCGTGGAGTCCAACTCTCACTGGAAACGGGTTTGACTTACTGCTGCCAATGCGGACCAAGCTCTGACACCGGTTGTACAGATACCGAACAGCCCTTATCAGGAGGTCCAGTACCCCATACTCCGGGAGCACCCCCCACAGGATTCCCCAAGGGACACGGTCGAATGCCTTTTCCAAGTCCACAAAACACATGTAGACTGGTTGGGAAAACTCCCATGCACCCTCCAGGACTCTGCCAAGGATGTAGAGCTGGTCCACTGTTCCTTGACTAGGATGAAAACCACACTGTTCCTCCTGAATCCGAGGTTCGACTATCGGATGGACCCTCCTTTCCAGGACCCCTGAACAGACTTTTCCAAGGTGGCTAAGGAGTGTAATCCCTCTGTAGTTGGAACACACCCTCCGGTCCCTCTTCTTAAAGAGGGTGACCACCACCTCTGTCTGCCAATCCAGAGGCACTGTCCCCGATGTCCATGCGATGTTGCAGAGGCGTGTCAACCAAGACAGTCCTACAACATCCAGAACCTTGAGGAACTCCAGGCGTATCTCATCCACCCCCGGGGCCCTGCCACCAAGGAGTTTTTTGACCACCTCGGTGACCTTAGTCCCAGAGATGGGAGAGCCCACCTCCGAGTCCCCAGGCTCTGATTCCTCATTAGAAGACATGTTAGTGGGATTGAGGAAGTCTTCGAAGTACTCCCCCCACCAACCCACAACGTCCTGAGTCGAGGTCAGCAGTGCCCCATTCCCACGATATACGGTGTTGACACTGCACTGCTTCCCCCTCCTGAGACGCCGGATGGTGAACCATAATCTCCTCGAGCCGTCACCTTATCATGGTGGAGGGGTTTGCATGTCCCAATGCTCCTAGGAACTCTGTTTTTGGGGGCTTTATGCCCCTGGTAGCGTCACCCAAGGCAAACTGGTCCTAGGTGAGGGACGTGACAAAGAGCGGTTCAGAAAACCTCCTGTGATGCATACTAATATTGGATGGTGTTTTCCCTCACCCGGACACGGGTCACTGGGGCCCCTCTCTGGAGCCAGGCCTGGAGGTTGGGCTCGATGGCGAACGCCTGGTGGCCGGGCCTACACCCATGGGGCTCGGCCAGGCACAGCCCGAAGAGGCGATGTGGGTCCCCTTTCCCATGGGCTCACCACCTGTAGGAGTGGCCAAGGAGGTTGGGTGCAGTGTGAGTCGGGTGGTGGCCGAAGGGGGGACATTGGCGGTCCAATCTTTGGCTACAGAAGCTTGGCATACAACTCTTGCAATTAGATGAAAGCAGATTGTGATGATCTGACCTATGCAAAATGGTCACTATATACTTTTGATTGTTTATTATGACAGATATTATGAAGATTCATCATTATAAGTTTTTATATTACTTTAAATGCAAATTTTAAATTAATCTTTTTTTCAGATTTTTGGGGGTTTTAACATATTTACAAATTAGTTTAATTTTAAATTTTTACTTTTGTTCTGATTTCTGTTATTTTATTTTACCAATTCTTGAGTTTTCTTTTTATTTCTTTCTAGGATAGGTTCTCTTAGACTTTGTTTTCCTTGCTCTGCTAGCCAGTTTACATCTGTTGCAGAATAGACAAATAATTAAAAAGTAGGTGTTGTTTATTCAAAGTCAAAAAGATCAAAAAGTACTCGAGTGTTATGTTACAGCCATTGTTTGTTCTCTGGCTTAAGTTTTTCATTTTATTACTATTTTTGTCATTTTTGATTTATTACTTTTCAGTTGGTTATTTTTGTTTTTATGTAATTTTTTATGTAAAAAATATTGTTATGCTTATTTATGTGTTAGTATTTATACATCGTGTATTTAGGCAGAATATATCCCTTGTGTTTTGTGGAACCACCTTCAGGTCAGCCTTTATATTGAGGTTGAAGACAAGGTTCCTGCAGGGTGTCACAGACGCTCATGGAACAAAGTTAACAGTTATGAGTATTATATTGATTTTTGTGAATTTACTACTTATGTTTTTATATTCTGAGCACTCAATAGTGCATTTGCTTTTGCTTCCATTGAGCTGACTTTTTAGGCACAGCCTTTTGTCTCAATTTTGGCCCTTTTGAATTGTTTTGCAATTTTATTTTTCTTCTTTTGTTTAATTGGGAAATTCTTTGCATTAAAAAAATATTGTTTGGCCTTTGTACCTCAAGCCAAAAGGTCCACAGTCATTTTCTCCCTTGAAGAGCATTTTTGAATTTTGGAACATTTTAAGGTATTTCTGCATTTTTAAAGCTAGTGTCTCTAAAGTTTGGGTTTGTTTTCCTTGGGTGAAGCCTATTTCTAAGCAGACCAGTGAAGGTCCTTGTCTTGGTCTTTTAGTAGTTTTAAGGATAAGCTATCAGTTTGCACAGGCTTACTAATATGTCATTAACACCTCAAAGACCCCTTGAAGTACATAAAATAAAATGCATAAATGTTTCACACTTAACAAAAATTCAGTGCTACACTCAGGCAGTGCATTCTTTGCTTGAACTGATCTATTGACCATTGTCAATTAAATTGTAATCAGACTATCAAAAGTGCAGCAGAGCTATTATTACATTGTCAATGTTGATTCATAAATTTTGTTTGTTGCTGCCTTTTTGCATGTGTATATGTGTGAAGATCTGCAGTTTTTGAAAGGAAGTTGCACAGCTAGGATAGACAGCATTTGCCCTTTGGTGGTGGAACATCCAGTTTTGCTTCCACATTATTCTGGGTCATTTGTATTTAAGCATAGCCTTAAAGGGCATTGCTCTTTCTCAGACCAACAGCTACAGCATCTATCTTTTTCCATGCATCAGATGATAGTCATCAGAACCAAGTAAATATCTACTGATCCCACAAGAAATCATCAGTAGTCAATAAGGCTGCCAGCACTGAAGACTTATTGTACAATGTTCCTATGGTTTACTGTGTATATGTGAAGACACACACACATTAATTTACTGTATTATGTATTTTCTTTAATAACTTAACTAATCATACCTAATTAAAAAATATATTTTCTAAGTACGTCTAGCAGTTTGATAGTGTGTTTTTACCTAAAAAGGTTAGATGATACATATAAAAAAACTCAACACTCATAGAATTTCCAGTATTTGCATTTTGCTTTAATAATTAACAAGTAGTTTGTTTCACTTTTATATACAGTGGTGTGAAAAACTATTTGCCCCCTTCCTGATTTCTTATTCTTTTGCATGTTTGTCACACAAAATGTTTCTGATCATCAAACACATTTAACCATTAGTCAAATATAACACAAGTAAACACAGAATGCAGTTTTTAAATGATGGTGTTTATTATTTAGGGAGAAAAAAAATCCAAACCTACATGGCCCTGTGTGAAAAAGTAATTGCCCCCTTGTTAAAAAATAACCTAACTGTGGTGTATCACACCTGAGTTCAATTTCCGTAGCCACCCCCAGGCCTGATTACTGCCACACCTGTTTCAATCAAGAAATCACTTAAATAGGAGCTGCCTGACACAGAGAAGTAGACCAAAAGCACCTCAAAAGCTAGACATCATGCCAAGATCCAAAGAAATTCAGGAACAAATGAGAACAGAAGTAATTGAGATCTATCAGTCTGGTAAAGGTTAGAAAGCCATTTCTAAAGCTTTGGGACTCCAGCGAACCACAGTGAGAGCCATTATCCACAAATGGCAAAAACATGGAACAGTGGTGAACCTTCCCAGGAGTGGCCGGCCGACCAAAATTACCCCAAGAGCGCAGAGACGACTCATCCGAGAGGTCACAAAAGACCCCAGGACAACGTCTAAAGAACTGCAGGCCTCACTTGCCTCAATTAAGGTCAGTGTTCACGACTCCACCATAAGAAAGAGACTGGGCAAAAACGGCCTGCATGGCAGATTTCCAAGACGCAAACCACTGTTAAGCAAAAAGAACATTAGGGCTTGTCTCAATTTTGCTAAGAAACATCTCAATGATTGCCAAGACTTTTGGGAAAATACCTTGTGGACTGATGAGACAAAAGTTGAACTTTTTGGAAGGCAAATGTCCCGTTACATCTGGCGTAAAAGGAACACAGCATTTCAGAAAAAGAACATCATACCAACAGTAAAATATGGTGGTGGTAGTGTGATGGTCTGGGGTTGTTTTGCTGCTTCAGGACCTGGAAGGCTTGCTGTGATAGATGGAACCATGAATTCTACTGTCTACCAAAAAATCCTGAAGGAGAATGTCCGGCCATCTGTTCGTCAACTCAAGCTGAAGCGATCTTGGGTGCTGCAACAGGACAATGACCCAAAACACACCAGCAAATCCACCTCTGAATGGCTGAAGAAAAACAAAATGAAGACTTTGGAGTGGCCTAGTCAAAGTCCTGACCTGAATCCAATTGAGATGCTATGGCATGACCTTAAAAAGGCGGTTCATGCTAGAAAACCCTCAAATAAAGCTGAATTACAACAATTTTGCAAAGATGAGTGGACCAAAATTCCTCCAGAGTGCTGTCAAAGACTCATTGCAAGTTATCGCAAATGCTTGATTGCAGTTATTGCTGCTAAGGGTGGCCCAACCAGTTATTAGGTTCAGGGGGCAATTACTTTTTCACACAGGGCCATGTAGGTTTGGATTTTTTTTTCTCCCTAAATAATAAAAACCAACATTTACAAACTGCATTTTGTGTTTACTTGTGTTATATTTGACTAATGGTTAAATGTGTTTGATGATCAGAAACATTTTGTGTGACAAACATGCAAAAGAATAAGAATCAGGAAGGGGGCAAATAGTTTTTCACACCACTGTATATTCCATAATTATTATTCATTCAGTTTCTAATTGTATTTCTTTATTGTTTGGGATGGGGAGGCACTTAGGGTTTGATATTGGCTTAACTCAAACAAAAATACTTGGATCCTATTATCTGATATCTCATATAGTTAATTGAGTTATTATAAAATAGCTGAAGAAAACTATAGCAGAAAGCGTTTTAGCCATTTAAATTTTTCCTTAAAAGATACTAACAACCCAATTATGCTTCACTCACTCAGAATATGGAACCAATGTAGGAAGTATTTTAAGACAGAGAAGCTTTTATCCTGTGGCACCTCTGCACAAGAACCACTTTTTTCCACTCTCTCAAACGTATGCAGTTTTTAATGCCTGGAAATCATTCGGGATTAAATCACTTAAAGATCTGTACGTAGACAACGTCTTTAACTCCTACGAACAGTTACACTCCAAATTCAACTTTCCAGCAACACATTTCTTTCATTACATTCAAATTAGAAACTTTGTTAAACAGTATTTCCATTTGCTGAAACTGCTTTTCCAGTACAGCAAGATAGTGTGGGTGGGTGGTACGGCTGGATTGTAACTGGAAGAACGTCTTGGTTCTGTTTGTCTGTGGAGTGTTTCTTATAAAGTGCAGTTTCACTTAAGAAGACGTGTATGCTAAATAATAATGGATGCTTTTGCAAAGTGCTATGTGTTTGTAAACTATAATATAATGTAAAAGTTTACATTCATATCATAGTGCTTGTAGCTGAAAAATTGTTTAGCTAGTGATTTCTACTTGCACAGTGGCACTGTTATGCTTTCAGAGTTCATTTGCATGAACTGCATGTCCCATGTCTCTGCACAATCACAGCTGTGGCAAAAAAGGACACCCGGCCTAAGAATACCCAACTCCTTACAGCTTTAGTACTTCAAATGTCAAGAAATAAACAAAAAACATATTTTTCTTTCTTTTTAACATCACTAAAGCATTTTTGTAATTTGGGTTATTTAGATTTTCTGTTGTGTTCTACCCCTAAATACTGACATATCAAAATATTCTTTCTTAGACGATACCTACTGGCCTAGATGTACCATCCTACCAAATTCCAGCTTTTTAGCTAGTGAATGAATCTGTCAACTTTGTATTTTATATATATAAATATATATTGTCAAGCTTGGGTCGCAGAATTGAACAAGAGACAAGAAGCTGAAACCAGACTTCTAAGGGAAAAAAAAAACTTTATTACTGAGTAAAGTCAGCACAGAACGTAGTAGGCAGGAACAGTCTCAAGGATTTATTCAAAATAGTTTTTCTTCAGCACACAAGCACACAGGTTTCAAGCAGTGACACAAACAATCAACCTGCTTTAGCTCCCTTCTTCACATTAAAAGTACACAAAGTCTTCTTCGTTGAGGAGGTTCAGCAGCTCGGAAGCAGCAGCAGGGGCAGACATAGTCTGGAGAAGAGAGTACAGGAGAGTCAGCAATTGAGTTGGTTCAGGGCTCAGTTTTAAATGTTCTAAACATTGTGCGACAAGCATGTTACACAGTAAGCCTGCAAATCTGCAGCTGATCCCACAGAGGGCCAGTTAAGAGTGTACTTGTTTCCCATTGAAATATTGTTTAGGAGGGAGTTTTTTGAAGGGCAGCTGTTTATTTCTTTGCCATTGTTGTACTGTTTAACAGATAGGCTGAGCACAGCTAACTGAGTGTCAACGTGTAGTTGTCGGCATTACTAGGTATGAATACTCAGCAGACCAGTGACCAAGCTCTATTTGCCACTGCCATCAGGGATTGCAAACTGGTGGCATCACCAGTCACAACCTCTCCTTCAGCTTCATTCACACCTTAATGGGCTAAGCGACATTCCAAACTGGGCTCGGCTAAACAAGACAAGACAAGACTTCATCTACGTTGAAGTGTGCAGAACCTGGATAATGACGGACAATAAAATTAAATGGCTTTAAGCTAATGAACCTCCTAGTGAGCCAGGAGTTCATATTCTTTTGTCTGTAGAGCCACTGGAGAGTTATGTGATCAGTCACCAAGGTAAATTTCCGACCCCATAAGTAATAATGAAGCACTTCCACACCCCATTTAATCTCTAAACACTCTGTCTCAAATTCACTTTTACTCTCACGAATTATGGCCAATTTGAGCATCTGTTTCACCTCATTATGCACCACATTCTTCCTTGCCTCCGATATACGATATGCCCGCATTTGAATTTTAACACCAGGCTCAGTTACAATTTTATGTTCAACAAGTTTACTGAGATCAGGCAAGGAGGAAAAGACATCAGTATTCCTCCCAATCACAGTCAACAACTCAGCCGTCTGAGTGTCTGTCAAATCATCACCAATAGCAATGTCAGTCTGAAAGACTGCAGTGGCAGTGGTTAACACCTCATTAAGATCATGCCACTCCTTTGAAAGATTAACATGTAAGATCTGAATGACCTTTAGCCAGCTTGGTATCCTAACCTTATAATTTCCAGGGCTCATCCACTCTTCTACTACAGCTGGACCCTGCGATTTCACCAGAAACTTATGTGGGTCAGATCGGATTAAAACAAGTACTCAGTCTCCTTTTTTTAATTTGCTTTTCCCATCATAATTTTGCATCTCCTGTTCATGCTGTTGATGCTCCACAGTGACAGAGGACAATTTAGAAATTTGTTCCTGCAGTGAAACAACCCAATCCAGCAAATTTCAAATGCTGAGTTTCAGTCTGAACACCCATCTATTCTTCTCAAATAATATCCAAGACATTTTGTGGACCCCTGCCAAATATTAATTCAAATGTACTTACGCCGATAGAAGTTGATGGGATTCACAAACAGCAAACATGAGAAAGGGGAACACAGTGTCCCAGGATATTGGTTCATCATAACAGCCTGTGAGTTAGCTTTTCGCAAAGCTGTCACTTCAGGATATCTTGTCGCATGATCAACCAACACGAATATAAGGTGATAACCATTCTTACTCTTGGGAAGTGGACCAACAGTGTCCAAGCCAACTCTCTCGAAAGGGACGTCCAAAATAGGTATTCGTTATAGGGGAGCCCTAGAGTGTCTGTGACAGGAGACAACCTGACAGTCGGGGAAAGACTTACAAAACTTCTCCACATCTCTGCCCATATTCAGCCAGTAAAACCATTGCAAGACGCGATCCCTAATTTTCTCTGTGCCGAGATGACCACTCAAGACACGTGTTAGCAATTTTCAATACTGTCTCTCTATGATCAATCCGGACCACCAACTGCTCGATAACTAAGGGCCTCCTGCTCCTTATAGTAGCAATCATCCATGACATGTGCTTGTTTAACACTAGAATTACCAGAGCCAATGAAAAAACTTTTAAATCCGGCTCACCTTAAATCCCTTTGCACCGCTCTGTCAGCGTCTTTTGTCTTCTAAATGTGTCGATAAGCCCAAGCAGCAAGCAGCCTGCTATACCAACCCCCCACTGCCTTAGAACGGGCAAGAAGTCCTCCCAGTTCCTGCCTTGATTGATTATCTGGGAGTGAGCTACCCAGAATTGAAAGGAGAAATAATTTGATGTGATTTTTGTGTCTACAACAATCAATGTAAACACATTGTTAAAACAGAAACGTTTTTCATGTTTTAGTAATAAATGACAAAATGTAGACATGAACCAAATTTACCATATTGAGCTGCTCTTATTGTTAATATTATACAATAAAAACATACATTTGATTTGTGTCTGTAACAGCTGGTGTAAATTTATAGTACTTGTAAAAGTTTTATTCTCTCAGTCCCAATCACAATACAACAACCACCCCAACCCCCCACAGATCTGACGCAGTTACTTTTTATCTGAAACTGGAAATAACTGTAGATGTGAGTGGTGTTTTGAGACAATCTAACTGGAAATTCTCTGATCTGGAGGGATAAAAGCTGACACACAAACGCTGGTGAATCTGCCTTCTTCGTATCTCACTGTCACTTGAATTCTTTTTTATTCAGTTTTATTGAGTGTCTGCTCACGCTGAATTAGTATGCACTGTATGGTCCATGATGTCAAAGCCGCACTGACAAAAAGACATAGGTATATATGATATTTGGAATAACTTATTTTATGACCTGTATAGTACATTTCGGAAAATATTGTGGCACTGATGCAACATTATTCATATTATTCATATTCATTCGCACGCCTTCTTGCGCTTGTAATCAGTAACAGCGTTTTTTTTTTTTTTTCGATCTTGCCAGTGTCCACTTTTGGCTGCATGATGCTGTTTCTTTTGTACTCCAGAACATGCAGAGGAAAGAATAGTACGGAAAGGTCAGTACCGCGCTATATGCAATCATCAGATTCAAATGTTAACAGTTCCCACACACCCAAGAATTGTCCTTTCTACGTTTACAACATGTGTACCTGTTGCAATGTATGCACTTTTACTGTGGTTACTATTACACTGAAGGGGCTGGGGAAGTGACTGTCTTGGAACAGAAGCTTGTCGATGTTGCATCCTCTTTTGCTTTATCCATCACCTTTTCTTGTAAGAAGCGACAACGAAGCTCCTCTGCAAGGTGAGCAAAGAAAACTCTTCTTTTCTCAGTGGGCCCCGTGCATGCCTTGCACAATACATGTGCGTTGATCGCCACGAAGTCAAGGGTGTTATAGCACAACCAAGCAGCCACCTGCGTGGTTCTGCTTGCACTGAATAAGTTCACACCTTCTGGTGCACGATGTCAACGCAGCTCCAGGCAAAAAAGAAAGAGACAAAAATATGTGACATTTTGAAGAAATCATTTTATGACCTGAATAGGACTGATCAGAAAACATTGTCGCACTAATTCAATATTATTTGAAAACGAACAGCGTCAGATCAGGTGTCAATTTATACTGGCGCTGTTAGTTACAGTCAGATCAGAAGGTGGGGGGGGGGGGCGTGAACGTGACTGATAGAATAAAACTGAAAAAATGAACTGTATACGAACTGTATGTAAATATATTTTTTTTAAAGATTTTTAAGCACAAGTATAGTTAATTATACCATAGAATGCACAGAGTAATAGTAAACTAAATTTAAAAACATTGAATAACACTGAGAAAACCTTGAACAACAGAGAAAACTAACTTTGCAAGAGTTTGCGCTATAGCGCTACGAACCGCTCGCTAAAAACACTTTTTTTTAACACTAGAATTACCAGAGCCTTCGAAAAAACTCGTAGCTCCGTCCTACCTTAAATTGCTTCTTAAATCCGTTCGCACCTCTCCGCCAACGTTTTTTGTCCTCTAAATGTGCCAATAAAGACAAGCCTCAAGCAGCCGGCTATTCCATCCCCCCACCGACTTAGAACGTGCACAAACTTCTCCCAGCTCATGCCTTGATTATCTGGGAGTGAAGTGGAGTTTTAGAGTGGAAATAATAGATTGTTATTTGGAACACACGTTTTTCATGTGTGTTCCGTTTCTACAGTAATCTGTGTAAACACATTTTTAAAACACAAACGTTTGTAACGTAATGTCACATGCTAATGCAGCTTTTTTTTTCTGCAGTTATATTTTTGAATAAAAGCGCACTTGTTCTGTTATATTTGTACCTTTTGTGAAAGTGTTTCTTTGATATTTGGACTTCATGCTTCACACATTATACACTTCATGTCAATATACATTATATAGTTTATGCCTACATTTTGTCATTTACTACTAAAATATAAAAAAATGTTTCTGTTTTAACAATGTGTTTACACAGATTACTGTAGAAACGGAACACACATGAAATGCGTGTGTTCCAAATAACTATCTATTATTTCCACTCTAAAACTCCACTTCACTCCCAGATAATCAATCAAGGCATGAGCTGGGAGAAGTTTGTACACGTTCTAAGTCGGTGGGGGGATGGAACAGCCGGCTGCTTGCAGTTTGTCTTTATCTGCACATTTAGAGGACAAAAGACGCTGGCAGAGAGGTGCGAACGGATTTAAGAAGCGATTTAAGGTGGGACGGATCTATGAGTTTTTTCGTAAGCGCTGGTAATTCTAGTGTTAATGAGTTTTAAGCACAGGGAAAAACATGAACATTTGAAAAATCCGTAATTTAATAAACAACCAAGAAAAATAACATTTCAATAATGCACGTTACGAACTGATCGCTGTAAACAGAAGTGAAGTGGAGGTTAAAATCCAATAGAAAAATGTCTTCATTAAATGCAATGAGGTTAAAACAATGCTCGAATCAGTCTCTTTAAAAACAAACCCGGTGCATTCTTTAACTGCCTTCTCGGCCTTATGCGGCCAGCCCTCTCTCTCGCGCGTGTGAGTGTGTGTCTCTCTCGCTGCACATGGAATGCACAGGGAGAGACTGAACACGTGCGGAAATCATCGACGCGCACAAACCGAAAGGGAAACTGGCTTGTTCGCATACCGAGTGTGTGGTCATGAGCAGATGCAAAAGTTTGGCGAACTTTTTGGTCGTAACCCAATTTGTACGTGTTCAGAGACATTCGTGAACCGAGGTTCCACTGCATATATATATATATATATATACAGTGGAACCTTGGTTCACGACCATAATTCGTTCCAAACCTGCTGGTCGTAAACCGATTTGGTCATGAACCGAAGCAATTTCCCCCATAGGATTGCATGTAAATACAATTAATCCGTTCCAGACCGTACAAACTGTAGGTAAATATATTTTTTTAAAGATTATTAAGCACAAATATAGTTAACTAGCAAAATACCCGCGCTTCGCAGCGGCAAAGTACTGCTTTAAAATTTTAAATAATAAACTGAGGGAAATTATACCAATAATTATTTGTTAAGGATCTCTTTGTATACCATGTTGTCAGTTCGCCCCTCCGGTTGTAATATGACCAAGTTGTGCGCTGAGCTTACTCTTGAGCATGCAACGTATACTTGGCCATGTGAAAAGCAAATCAAGAACAGCAAGACCGCGCCAGCTGTGGAGCTCAGCTTGGAGCGAAATGAAGTGAATGAAATGAGGTGAATGGGAGGGGAGATGATCACGTGACTCCAACACCCGCCTTAACTCTCCATCCCTCCACAAACACACAAACACAGTCTCTCGGATCCCAACTCTCGTTTATATATATAGATAAATAGCAAATTACCCGCGCTTCGCAGCGGAGAAGTAGTGTGTTAAAGAGGTTATGAAAAAGAAAAGGAAACATTTTAAAAATAACGTAACATGATTGTCAATGTAATTGTGTTGTCATTGTTATGAGTGTTGCTGTCTTTTATATATATAATATACACACACACACATATAAACCTATATATACATATACATATATACATATATATACATATCTACATATATATATATACATATACACATCCACATATATATACATATACATATATATATATACACATATCAACATATATATATATACACATACATACACACACACACACACACATATATATATATATATATATATATATATATATATATATATATATATACACACATATATATATACACATACAGATATATATATATATATATATACACACACACACACATATATATATATATACACATACAGATATATATATATATATATATATATATATATATATATATATATATATATACACACACACATATATATATATACACATACAGATAGATATATATCTATAATAATAAAAGGCAAAGCCCTCACTGACTGACTCACTCACTCACTGACTGACTGACTGACTCATCACTAATTCTCCAACTTCCCGTGTAGGTGGAAGGCTGAAATTTGGCAGGCTCATTCCTTACAGCTTACTTACAAAAGTTAGGCAGGTTTCATTTCGAAATTCAAAGCGTAATGGTCATAACTGGAACATATTTTTTGTCCATACACTGTAATGGAGGAGGCGGAGTCACGTATCGTGTCATCACGCCTCCTACGTAATCACGTGAACTAAAAACAAGGAAGAGATTTACAGCACGAGTCACACGCGGGAACGAAGGTAAATGACGTTAATTTTTGACTGTCTTTTAATACTGTGTAAGCATACATATTAACACATGTGCAATTAAACGTGTGCATTTACGGGGTGATTTCTCCGGCTTAAAAGCTCACCTTTTATCAAACGCGGGAACAAAGGTAACTGACGTTGTTCACTGTCTTTTAATACTGTGTAACCATACATATTAACACATGTGCAATTAAACGTGTGCATTTACGGGGTGATTTCTCAGGCTTAAAAGCTCGCCTTTTACTAAAAAGGTAAATGCAAAACTATTTTCAATCAGTTTATTGAAACGCTCCCGTTAAGGATTGCAATAACATATTCGCGAGATAAAAGAACGAAGTAGGGGGAAATGGAGGAAGAGCCGCAAACAGCGAAGAGCAAAAAATTAATTAAACAATTGAGAACGGAGCGAGTTAAGCATACAAGCATGTTCATAAGGGAAACAAAGCACGGTGTAAAACGTAAGTTTAAATTAAGTTTATAGAAACGCTCCCGCTGCGGATTGCAATAACATATTCGCGAGATAAAAGTTTAATGAGAAGACACGAGGTATAAACGAACCACACGCCGTGGCGCAACGTTAGGGGCAACAGTTTCAACCATTCTATGATCTGCTTCTCGCAACTGAAAGACGGCACATGGCGGATGTTAGCCGACTTGCTGACCGCAACGTTAGGGGCTTCAACTATGGCGCTGACGCCACATCTCAGTGCCAACACTTTGCAGACTGTACTTAAAAGACACGCCCTCCTCACTGGACAGTTAAAAACACCAATCAAACTAACGATGACATCAAGTATTACCCAATCAAAAGTAGGAAAGGAGGCATCTTCATAAAATGCGTGTGGGATGATTTGCATGAGACGCTGCTTTAAAAAAAAAATGATAAAAAAAATACGGGATAAATCCCGTCCAGTATTGATTCAAAACGGGACGCGCAATTTCATTCTCAAACGCGGCACGATTCCGTATTTTAAAGGACGGGTGGCAACCCTACAGTGCCAGGTAACCACCCATACAATCAGATTGTGATTCAGACTAGGAATGCAATGAATGTAATTACCCCGATCTACATACAAGGCGAAAGTCTTGCAACATTCAAAGATGATGGTTTGGGATAATTAGTACTTATTAAGTACACCATGGAACATAAAAGAGCTTATGAAGCCTTGAACCGAAAAAAGCAAGATCTCAGAGATCGTAAAAAAAAAAAAATAGGAGGTAATGTCGTTTTACTCGCTGTAGATTTTAGTCAAACATTACCAGTTATTCCACGAGGGAGACCAGCAGATCAACTCAACGCGTGTTTAAAATCCATGCTTCTCCCACGCTCGGTTATATGTCGCGTGTTCTCGGGTAGGTGCACCAAAAAATGTATACATTTAAGCATGTAATGGGCAAACAAAAAATGAGGTATACCCGAAGGCACTGCAGTAGTACTTAATGTAACTTTACTTCTTAAATGTTAATGTTTTACTGTTTAATAATTTATACGCTTCTTATATGTTGTTCAAATTGTTTTATCAAAATACCACTGACAGCGCAATGCACGATAACATGGAGTGAATACACCATACGCATCCGCACACGGCGGCCCTGCTGTGCGCAGATAGGAGTTGATTCTACAATAAATAAAATAAAATAAACATAAAAAAGATAGTAGACGTGACGTACTATATGTGTACCACATTTCAAGTGTATAGGTGAAACGGTTTGCGAGGTACAGGTGATTTAAAATCCTGGACAGACACACAAATTGCCACGGTAGCAAATTACAGAAGAAGATTTTACTGTTTAATAATTTATATTTATATGAAATGTGCTTCTTATATATTACTTCATATTCTCATATGATAATGATGTTAATGTTTATATTCATTTCTGTGTTATTAAAACTGCATGTATGTGTGTATATGTATATATATATATATATATATATACTAGCAAAATACCCGCGCTTCGCAGCGGAGAAGTAGTGTGTTAAAGAGGTTATGAAAAAAAAAGGAAACATTTTAAAAATAACTTAACATGATTGTCAATGTAATTGTGTTGTCATTGTTATAACTGTTGCTGTCTTTTTTATATATATATATATATATATATATATATATTATATATATAATATACACACACACATAAACATTTATATACATATACATATATATACATATCTACATATACACATCTACATATATATATACACACATACATAAACACACACATAAGACTTACTGACTGAAACGGGCTTTCATTGACAATCATGTTACGTTATTTTTAAAATGTTTCCTTTTTTTTTTCATAACCTCTTTAACACACTACTTCTCCGCTGCGAAGCGCAGGTATTTTGCTAGTGTATATAAATATATATATATATATATATATATATATATATATATATATATATATATT